>NC_091457.1:115933132-115972646 GCF_027789765.1 Dendropsophus ebraccatus | reverse complement strand
AACATTGGGTCACTTACACACTGCAGTACTTAAGGGGTTAAGCAGAAGGACACATGATGGCTCCTATCTTCCCTGTGCATCCCTGGGCCCCCCTGCTGCATGGGCCCCATAGCAGCTGCCTACCCTGCCTCTATGGTAGCTACGCCCATGATACTGATGAATGCCGTGCCATGGCATAGCATTCACCAGTATATGCAATCAGAGCATTGCATATATAAGTCCCCTAAGGGAAATATTAACTATTACAGGAATCAGCATTATTGCCGGGGATCGCTAACCCCGGTAATACAGTGTCCTGTAATACTGATCCCCTGCTTTCCCAGATGCATTCCAGAGGTGTTTGCATCACTTTCTAAAGATGTCTTGGACTAGGCGACCTCCAATATGTCGAATCTTGATTTCCAGGTCCAAAGGATTTTTCTCCCATAGACTATAATGGGATTCGATATTCGATGGAATAGTCGAATATCGGGAGCTATTCGAATCGAATCGAATATTTCACTATTCGCTCATCTCTTGTCCTCTTGTGTGTGTGTGTGTGTGTGTGTGTTTTTTTTTTATTAAAAACACTTCCCTCTTGATCCTTATTTAGTTCTTTAACATACGTAAAGGTTTCGATCATGTTCTATCTTTCCCTTCTGTCAACCAGTCTTTTCTGACTTTTGTAGCCCGTCTTTGGACCCGTTCTATTTTACCAATATCCTTTTTTAGGTGAGGTCTCCAGAGCTGGACACAGTATTCCAGATGTGGTCTCACTAGAGCTCTATACAGCTGGATCATAGTCTCCCTCTTCCTACTGGTTATACATCTGGCTATACAGCCCAGCATATCATTAGCTTTCCCTACCTCCTAAAAAGTTGTGGAGGTAATTAAGAGACGGTGGTAACCCCTGTGTGGGCTCCTGTTCTTTGCACAATGGTTTCTATGAACTCTCTGTCTGACAACCCAGCTGTGCTTGTTAAGTAGTGTATCCATAGCACTGTGTAATATACTGTAGCTGTACTGTCATAAATTGTTGCCATTTAATGTCATTGTCTATACCAGGGGGGTCAAGGACATGTCTCGGAAGGACATAGGTGTAGTGAGGTGAGAATAGAATACAGCACAATATTACTGCAGCACAATCAAACATCTTTGAGCCCCCTGCATCCAGCAGTCAGTGATGCAACAGGGTCCTCTCTGGAGGGAAGAGTCTACGCCACCCATCCTATAACTATGTACAGAAGTAACACAGACGCCTTCTCCTGTCTGACAGGACCTGTGGGCTGCGGTGGTATATGTCTGCAGGTCAGCTGTAGGAAATCACTGCATTTACTCGGCGGGCCAAAAATAATGGCACCGCGGGCTGCATTAGAAAGTCAAAGAGGAGTGGCCTAGGGTCTACTGTGCCATATGGCTGCATCGCCTCTTGATGGACAGGGAGGACTTGGCTTTACAGCACAGAGCTTTGCTAAAATCCTGCTTGTGTGCTTTCAATTCACATTGTGGAGCTGGTTGCTCAATGGACACAGCAAGAGACCGCTATACCAGCTGTCATTCTGCTGGTGCACAAATGTGGTTTTAAAAGGGACCAGTGCCGTAAGTCAAGCTCTGTCTGTCAGCAGCAGGTGGGAATTTTCGACACAGGACACAGAGGATCCTAGCCCTCTCTGACTCTAAGGGCCCTATTATATGGAAAGATTATCGAGTTAAAAATCTTTAAACTGTTCGAATTCAAGCAATAATCTTTCTGTGTGTATGCAGGCAACAAACAAACGACTAACGAAAATTTGTCCGTTAGTACGTTGATCTTTTGAGCCGACCATAAAATGATCATTATCGTTGGAACTAACGACTATCATTCTGTGTATTATGGTGAACAATTTCAGGTCATTCACAAAAGCTCTCACTGTGATTGTTTATCGGAGGAAACAAAAAATTTGCTTTGTCTAACAGGATCCTAAAGGAGCATAAAATATTTGGGGGTGACTTATTCAATTTAACTATTAGATTCTAGATATTATTCATATTTTTTGAATACTCATCAAGAGGAAATTTTCCAGATTTTACATATGAGATTGGTGGAGACTGGGGTTGGGTGTGATGGAAAGACCCTGCCTGACCCCCTTTGTTCTTGGAGACATAAGCCGCAGCCAGAGAGCTTGTCTTCCTACCTTGTCTATTAAGAACATTCCTGTATATGGAGAGGACGGGGGTGGGGGTGGGGGTCAGTCAGTCAGTTATTAAAGGTGTATGGCCACTTTTATACAGACACTGCTCAATGCAGTATTATATAGATGATAGTTACGATTTTTACATGACATTGTTGTTGCTATTGCACGGCTCTAGGTTTGCTCCTGAGAGGATTTGCAGAGCTCAGAGAACTCCCCATTGGGGTTAGGATTGTTCAGGTAGGGCTCTCTTCACACTGCGTCTGGCAAACATATTGGGGAGATTCCATGATCTATATATCCGACAGATCCCTCTGATGGATGAGATTGCCATTCATCGTACATAGACTCTGATGGTAAAAATAAAGTCCCCCCCCCCCCCCCTCTGTGTGAGTAGTGCAGGCGGCTGCTACAGTAAAAATGACAACCCCTACATATTTCTGCACACTCCTTTAGACTTTGACCCATGAAAGTGGGCCCTTGGATCTGTGTGTCATATGTGACAGGGTCCTTCCTGGCACACACACAGCAAACATCTCCAAAAATAGCACCGCCATACTAGTGATATTTCTTAGGAAAGGGGACTGAGTCAGTGAGAGGTGCCATGTGTGTGAGCCAGCACAGGGGTGGACTCTGCTCCGGCACATGGAGGTGTAACCATAACAGCAGGGTGTGTAGCAGAGGCGGTCGTACAGCTACTGCACTGGAGTGACTCAGGAAAGGGCATAGGACTGACTCGCAGGGACCGTACATGTCAGGACTGTATTTGAGCTGATACATTACCATGAGTCTTCAGGGACTTCTGGATGTCGGATAGAAAATAGAACTTAATAAGGAATACTTGGACTCCTATAGGATTGGGAAACAACTTCACCTTGAGGACAGACAAGATAGATCATTCATCAGCATCAGGACCCCTCACTCTCCTTTGTCCTCCTCTTACCTATCACCGCTTATTTCTCGATTATTATTCTACACCCCCTTTGTTTTCTAACAAGTATAAGGGACTGGTCAACAGAACGTTCCCCTACGTCCAGCAATTTAACCATTTACCTCCTCATGACCTACACTCAGGAGCAATAGCTTTGGATGTTCGGTGATACCTTGTATCTTTGGAGACATTGACAATGAAACACTTGGCTTTCTGTCCTCTCCTGCTGACACTGATCTTACACTATGGACTCTGCAGACAGCAGGAGATAACGCTGGAGAGCCTGCCAAGTAATGCGCCAGATATTACCTGTACAGGGGTAAGTGATGCTGCCTGGTAAACATGGGGTGACGGAGGTCAGGAAGTGGTCATGGGAATCTGTAAGGGTGACAACACATAATCCCGTTGGATTGTAATTATTGTGCAATTGCAACACAACGCAAAGCAAGTGGATCATGTGGGTTTCACCCTAAAGACTGTTACAGGTGCAACAACAATTGGGCCAATAGAATCAATAATTAAAGGGAAATGAAAAATGTAAAAGCAACATCAAATGATTAATCAAACAGCATGTTCTCTTCTATCATCATATTCTTTAATTTCTTACCTATATCTGTTCCTGGGAAAGCTGGGTGACCACTAACATGAACATTTCTGCTTAGTTATGATGCAGTGATTCTGCACTCATGTAATGTTACATAAGTAGATAAGTTTTACCGGTCAAGAGTTTAGAAAAGTTAGGGGGCACCTATAATACTATTGTCTGTCACCCAGCTTTCCCAAATACAGATATAGCACAATAGAATTTTTGCAGGTTTGTAATTGTAGCTTTTTCTTTTTTTACCACAGTGATTAGGGGCACGTGGTGGTGACATATCTGTGTGTGATAACTTTGTGTATCTTGAAGTGTGTGACTTATCAGGTTAAATCTTGGTGTAAGAGTTTCAGAAGAAAAAGGAACAATCTCGTGTTTTTTAGCCTGCATTCCGGAGGAATTAGTAATACATTCTGATGGGTTAATCATTTGCATTTTCTCTTTGTTGAAATTTTCAGTTCTGAATCCTTTGTCAGACATGTATCCTATCAGGTAAAGCAGTGACAGTTTGTTATTGGACAGTGGTCTCCATCCTCTCAATATGCTACTATTCCAAACTATAAGCAATATGCCTGGTCAGTGGCCATACACCTTGGGGCTGCGTTCACACTACGTATATTTCAGTCAGTATTGCAACCAAAACCAGGAGTGGATTAAAAACACAGAAAGGCTCTGATCACACAATGTTGAAATTGAGTGGATGGCCGCCATATAACAGTAAATAACGGCCATTATTTCAATATAACAGCCGTTGTTCTAAAATAACAGCAAAAATTTGCCATTAAATGGCAGCCATCCACTCAATTTCAACATTGTGTGAACAGATCCTTTCTGTGTTTTTAATCCACTCCTGGTTTTGGTTGCAATACTGACTGAAATATACTGACTGAAATATAAGTAGTGTGAACACAGCCTCAATAGCTGTTACCTGTCCTTCAGCCAACAGCTATTCCTCCAGATACCCTTGACCCTCCAGCTTGAATGCCTTCTGAGTGGGGAAGGGGAATAAGCCGCTGTCAGACTCCTCACATACCAGTTTTTCTACTGTAGTAACAAAAAATTGTTAAAGGGATTATCTGGCTGAAATTTTTTTTTCTTTCAAATCAACTGGTGTCAAAAAGTTATAAATTTGTAATTTACTTTACTTTAAATTGTAATTTACTTTAATGTAAAAATATCCAGTCTTCCAGTACTTATCAGCTGCTGTAGGTCCTGCAGGAAGTGATGTATTCTTTCCAGTCTGACACAGTTCTCCTTGTTGCCACCTCTGTCGGAGACAGGAACTGTCCAGAGCAGCAGCAAATTTCCATAGAAAACCTCTCCTGCTCTGGACAGTTCGTGACATGGACAGAGGTGTCAGCAGAGAGCACTGTGTCAGACTGGAAAGAATACATCACTTCCTGTAGGACATACAGCAGCTGATAAGTACTGGAATAATTGATATTTTTAAATAGAAGTTAATTACAAATCTATATAACTTCCTGAAACTTATTGATTTGAAGAAAAAAAAGGATGGATTTCTCCTCTAAAATATGTAGTTGTCTAGTCAAAATTAGCAGTTCTGGCTCAGTTTTATCATATGTTTATAGGCACCTCAGGTCCCATAGACTTGACTAGAGAGAGCCTTGCACAAACATGATCACCTATCAGTCTACGACCACCTAATTCTAAAGACCCCACTAAAATTTTGTAATCTTCCTGAAGTTTATCCAGCCGAATATTTTAATCACTGAGTAGTAATCCCATTGACGCCGCATTGAAGGAAGTTCTAAAATAACTGTAGAGTGAGGCCAACATGGCGACTTGTGCAATGTTATGAATCATGAAGCGCAGCTCATTGAAACTGAAGGGTGCACGCCTACAGGTGTTGTCTGGTTTATTAACCATATTTTTTACACCCTTTAAGGAAAGAGGTCCAACCTTCAATGGGAAGTGTGTAATGCTCTACTTCCCCTGCGGTAGCGCTGCGACTAAACTGAATGGTTGTTGCAAGGTTCCTCCCATAGGTTAGGGCTGATCACTAGGGTGCACAGCAGAAGAACATGCTGTAACCAGTTTATAGTCGGGGTACTTTATAACATAAAAGGATTGTCCAAGGCCACCATGTAGCCCCTGTTTATTACTACTTCTACTACTAATAATAATAATGAGAATTGATGAAGAGTCACTTGGTCCCACAGCAGGCGCTGCGGAGATCAAATTAAAAAACCTGGCTGTCTAAGCTCTGTGTAAAACAGGTGTTTGGGGAGTGGGACCCTTAAAACTCTATACTAGCAAAAAGAATCTCCTAAGGATATGGGGCTGTCACGTGGCTGCCATTATACTGGTCTATAGCAACTATGGGAAACATAGGCAGCAGGGTCAAGAAAGAGCACAGAGAGGGAGGCAAGGGCAGTATGGCTATTGTTATGGGAGAAATATGACTATCATTATGACTCACATTATGACTATCATTATGAGCTCACAGTGACTATTGGCATGGTGACACTATGAATATTTTTAAGGTTTCTGTGACTATTGTTCTGGTGGCACTATGACTACTGTTAGGATGTCACTGAGGATGCTGTGACTCTTGGTATAAGAACACTGTCACAGAGGAGAATTATTACTGTTATTATGGTGGCTCTATGACTATTACAATGAGAACACTGCTACTTATAGTATAGGGGCAATGTGCTATTATTATAAAGTAAGTGTGACAATTATTATATGGAAGCTAACAATAAACAATAACACTGATTTCCAAACTCCATCTATTTCCTAACTGTGAGTCATATGCTGGAAGTCACAGTTCTAGGAGTCACAGTTGAAAGTTGGAGTTTGACAGCTTAGAGGCCACTGCCTATAGGTTCTGATTCAAACATAACTTGTAGCTTATTCAGTAGCATCAGTCCTTGTATAGGCCATACATTGTATTGGTTTCAGGTTGCCTAATCAGTGGGTTGCCAATGTTATTACATTTGTATTAGTGGTATTATTCTATTGCAACATAATTACTGGTTGGATACAGATGTTAGCTCACAATTGGTTGGCTACAGGTCTTCCTTAAACCAACTCAACCCCCCTACACATACTTTGTGACAGTGGACAATGGGGCAGAATCAGAAACCCTTACCTCTTGCCAAGATACAGACTATACCAAGACTGGGTTGGTGGACCATCCTGCTATCGTTACCATCCAAAACCTCCACCCCACTTCCAAAACATTCCTAATTTTACCCTAACCGACCTTTAATCTTATATTTCTCCCCCTTCCCATCTTAGTCATGTTCGGTCCCTCCAAGCTCTGCTATCCTCTGGATCTTTCTGAACTTAAATGACTGTCCCACAGCTCACCTATATCATACAATGGTACACAGTATACAGCGCCCAAATAACTGTAAATGGCACCTGAGAATAAAGGGGCACGTTCACAGTTTCTATGAGCGCAGTAGCACCCCTATCCACCAGGCTGTACAGGAGACACAGTAGGCCTTATTTACATGAATGCTGCTCTGCGGCTGTGCTGAATCTTCATTCTTAGGTTTGGTAAGGGACCCAGGCATTGGACCCCACAATTATCATAAAGGGTTGGCATATTGTAACTACATGCTGTTACTTTATGAGATGGGAATACTCCTTCAAATGTTTAGTCAAACAAGACCAATGTGGCCCTTGGGTTCCTAAACATAGATGTCTGTCTAATGCTGGGTGGTGGCTGTACAGAAGGTTTAGAACTCTCCTCTCTAAAACGTGGCGACCTTTGACACATAATTGTTTTTTTATGTTGCCTGTGCAGTTGCACGCAGTGAACAGACGTATCCACTGTCATAAAAGCAGCTTGTTTGCACATTATTGAAGAATTGTGACTAAATTTTGTTAAAAAATTTTCGTCCAGTTTATTAAATACTCTCTTTAAACATATTTTTTTGCTTTCACAATATCGTTAACATGGAACAGCTGTTGAACATTGCGAAAAGGTGTGGGTTTTGCCTGCATGCGATGCTCGTGACATGTACTTACCCCCTTCTAATTACTTATCTTCTACCCCTCCTAGTGGGGTAAGTCTTGTTTTGTTGTCTTCCATTGCCTATTTGCTTTATCTTATCATAATATATGATCCTTTGAGTGGTATAACTTTTATTTCGCTATGACTACAGAAAGCACCTAGCTCGGTACCTGATAATCCAGAATGCTGTGCCGCTATGATTTACTCCAGGTCCTGGGTGCAGCAGCAGAGATAAAACAGTAACTGTGATAAATGATATATGAGGAGGACAGGTCAGCATGTTCTCACGTCAGTATCTGCTGATAACATATACAGCTGGGAAGTAACATCTATACATACTACACAATTCATACCATCATAAGGCGATAACAAATCAAGGGCATGTCTATCTTTTTATCAGAATGGAGAGATATTGGTCAGCAGATAATTCTCTATATAATGGCTTGTTGACAGGTGATGGTTATTTATTAGTAATGTTGTCGAGATCATAAATGCATAAACTGTGTTGTAAAAAGGGCTGTGTGATGCTCATGTCCATAGGTTGAAGATAGTTTTTAGGGCTATCCTTAAGGTAGGTCATCATGTCTGATCGGCAGGGTGTCAACACCCCCCCCCCCCCCCCCCAATTAGCTGTTTGGCATAGCCACAGCTTTGGCATATAAGCCACCAATATAAAAGTCCTGGAAAACCCCTTTAATGTAAATCTGTCCATAGACATAGTCAATCTTCATGACATCCGGCATTAGGGGCCATATATATTGGATATCTATCTATCTATCTATCCATCTATCTATCTATCTATCTATCTATCTATCTATCCATCTATCTATCTATCTATCTATCTATCTATCCAATCTTGGGTCAATAATGGGTGACAACGGGTTTCTTTGCAGAGTGCAGACAATTGCACAACAGATTTCATTGATTTCCTGTGAGCTAAGATTACATTGCAGCAGCCAACCTTATGTGACCCTGGATATGTTTGTGATACATGGTTTTTAATCAAACCCTTTGATAGGAGTCTTTGCTCAGAACTGTTTATTCAGGATAAAATGTTCAATAAATAGGCTTTTTATACATGTGCAAGGAAAGTAAAACACCTGGAGACATCTCAGGTTAGTTATCCAAATACAAGATGGCTACGATTATAATGATATTGCTAAATTAATTCTAAACATATTGCAAACAGAGCTTGGAGTGTAAATATTGGCCTCTTCAAGTGACCCTTCAGCTTGGAGCTACATTAAAGGGGTTCTCTACTTTGAACAATATCTTATGTCTTATCTCGCTACTGTTAGCTCCAGTGATCAGCTGTAATTCCTGCAGCGCCACCACAGGGGAAATTAAGAATTACAAAATTCCTTTTAAAATCAACAGGCTGTTACTTAAGTTAAGTTTGGGTTTACGCAAACTTAAACACTCAACATTTGAATCCAGCTCCCTGGAGAAAAAGGGCTTCCTGAAAAACATGGATACAGCCATAGGCAGGAGCATCAACAGTAAAGGATAGGAACTCAAGTGAATCCACAGGTGAATGTAAAATGCTATTTTATTTAGATATTATCACAGTATATAAGACAAGGAACCACTAATCCCTAAAAAGTTTGGACCCTTCCAGCCTTTAGTCAGGGCTAAAGTTAAAGGGGTATTCCAGGAAAATTGAACTTTGGATATATCCTGTGGATAGGGGAAAAGTAGGAGATCGCAGGGGGTCCGACCCCTGAACCCACCGGCCTTCTCCGTTTTTGACCCCGCCGCCTCTGTTATGAATAGAGCCCCAGGTCGGCACATGACCCGTGGCTCTATTTATTCCTATGGAGCATCGGAAAGAACCGAGTATGCCGGAAGAGTGATATACTCAGCTCTTTCCAAAACAGAAAAAACACAAATAGGTTCATCCACGTAATTAAAGAAATATATAATTTTTATTTAACATAAATTCATCTTCTACACAAAGCTAGACAAACAATTAAAACACTTAAAAACACCCATAAGGGTGGAATGAACAAAGAAGCAGACATAATATGCTAACTTCCACACTGGAGAGCTATATAAAAAATATATTATGGGATCCACAATAATAAATATTTAAAAAATGTGTTGTTAATATCTATTGAGGCCCCTGACGAAGTCACCATTCCAGAGTGACGATACGCATTGGGTTTGGTCCGGAGTAGTCTACAGGGATCCTGGGTGATATCTTTGACATTACTTGATACTATATTTTGTTGTTTGGGTGCATTATTGTTACCTACTTTCTTGCCTTGGGGGGAATTACTCTTTGGAGACACGGTTCTTGTATTACTATAGGAGGTTTACATTTGGTATTAGCACTTTATTTCATCATTAATGGGCTTATGTATATATATGAAATTATGGTATGAATTATTGGTCTGTATATATATTTAAGGTTATTTTGCATTGGCACTTTATTAGGAGGATTTAGGAATCAGCATCAATCCTCAATAGATATCAACAATACATTTTTTTGAGTATTTATTATTGTGGATCCCATAATATATTTTTTTTTATATAGCTCGGTGTGGAAGTTAGCATATTATGTCTGCTTTTTTGTACATTCCACCCTTATGGGTGTTTTTAAGTGTATTTAATTGTTTGTCTAGCTTTGTGTAGAAGATGAATTTATGTTAAATAAAAATTATATACTTCTTTGATTACATGGGTGCACCTATTAGTGTTTTTTTCTGTTTTGGGGTGTGTATTATTGGCTAAACAGAGGTAGCATCCATCATTGCATTTGAAAAGGTTAGCTCCCTGTTCACATTGTGCAGATACGCAACTCTTTCGTCACTCAACAGGAATGAATGGAGCCGAGGGTCGAGTGTCATCATAACAGATGGTTCAGGGATCGGACCCCCCACCATCTCCAACTTTTCCCCTATCCTGTGGATAGGGGAAAAGTTATTTTTTCCCAGAATACCCCTTTAAAAGACGAGTGGACAACAAATTGAGTATTGGAAAAACTATGATATGACCACCATCAGTTGTACCACTTACATCATACAAGTATGATTAATTACTCAATCAATCAATATCAATCAATATACACATTTGAACTAAAGACAAGGTTTTGTTTGGATGAGAAGGATGCGTTGACTGTTAGTGGTTCTGGATAATAGAATGTGAATAAGTAAATAAAAAAAACTAGATTTTACATTCACCTGTGCATTTGCTGGAGTTCCTGTTCCTCTCCATTGAATCTGCCTAAAGGCTTCTTATTGGACGCAGTTGAACATTACCTATTATTTGGTGTTCCGTATTGCCCTTTACGAGTCATTGGTCACCATTTTGGTACTTCCTGTACCTGACAGAACAACATCATTTGTTTGTCAATTTGGTTACTGACTTAAAAAAAACAACTACAAAAAGAGTTCTTCTCTCTCTCTACCTGACCTGAAACACCCGAATATTACACAGACAACCCATTCATTATAATTAGCTTCATGTAATGCCTCATTTCCACTGAACCTATATTGTGAAATCCTTTTAACATAAAATGTGCATCCAAAGCAAATAACGCATGTACAGTTTGGCATTTAGGAAAGCTGCATATAAAACCTCTATAGGAGGGATATCATTGTCCCCTAGCTATTCCCAGAAAGCAATATAACAGAGAAACAGAAAGTTATTATCTTGGAAAGATCATAGTGACGTACAGTAATATTCATACTACATCCAAGACAAGGTCAAAGAGGACGGAAACATTTCATATCTGGAAAGTTCCCATCACTTTCCTTCTGTTTTGGCTGAAGTTAGCTTTGCTTTTCCTGAAATGTATGAGTCAATGACAACTCTGCTGACTTCTAAAGCAGACAGCCAAAAGTCATGTGCTAGCATCTCATGAAGGCACTCTGTTTAGGATGTTAGAATCACTATTCTATCATTTCTTAATAATAGGACATCAACTGCAGAGACAACTGGGTGGCAACCGATATGGCCACTCTTCCAACCATGTCAATGTAATGCATTGCCTCATTGTGTCCACCACCATCTAGAAATGTCCAGATAGACTCTTTTAGAGGTTCTATTAGTGTATTTTAAACCACCATTAGGATTTCCCCCTTTAGCTAAAGGTCAGAGACCTTCTTATAGTTGCTGGACCCCTCTTCCCTTTCCTGACCATTCAGAGGAATTTAATTGTGCCTGCCTCCATGTCAAACAGCGTCTCTATGGGAGGGCTCGCATGCCTCTGCTCTCCTCCGCTCTCAGCTCAAAGAATTGAAATGTCAATTCTTTGAGTGTAGGAGAGCGAAGGCACGGGAGCCCGAATTTTATTACTCAGTGTGAACTGGCCCTTACACTCAAAGGCACCTATTGGTCTTAGTAAAAACTAGGGAATATTAGCTTTTACATTATGGTATTCCAGGCAACATGTTATCAAGCCTAGAAACAGTTTCACTTTAAAGCTCCTGTCTCTAGTCTATAACCAGGCATCAAACCTTCCTCTTTTCATTAAATTGCTCAGCGTTTAAGTTCCCTAAATCCTTTGGCATGTGAACAATAACCTGTGTGCTATTTATTCAGCAAACACACACACCTGAGCACAGGGCACAAACCGGTCCGAGCCTCCACAACAAAGTCACACACATACCCAGCTCCTGTTATGTAATTGTCACCAGGGAAACTCCTAACTGTTGTAAGACGGTGACAATAGCTCTTTACAAACAGGTCACATTTCTGTGCTTACTTTAGGATTGGAGGATCGTATGAGGTTTTCTAAACGTACTAGTATCCACTTATTATCTGAAGCCTGACAAATGAACTGGCCATTGTAACCATAGATGTGCCCCTGGCTATAAGAATGCCAAACACTGCTGCGCCTGAAAGGACAGGGTCCACTAGAAACAATAATCCTGTCCATTGTGCTCCATGACAACAGCCATAGACTTTACCCACCCATGCCAGGCCTATACACATACAGGCTCCTTCCTAATTACTTGGCTCTGCAATTTATTAAGAAGACTGAACCGTGTATGGCACGGTAGGGGAATACAGACGGCAGCTGTACCCCGGGCGGCCATAGTGCCTGAGGAGGCCCAAAGACCCTTCTGTTACAGAGTAAGGACCCTACTACACGGAGCGATAATTATCATTCCGCGTAATAGAGACAATGATCAGCCAATAAAACAATCATTGGCTGATCTTTCTTTAGGCCCAGATCTAAAACCATTGGCCACCAACTGCGCATTGCTATGTGTAATAATTCAACAAAAGGATTCAACAAACTATTGCCTCACCTGGCCACGTTCCTGGTCTCCTCTTGTGCTCTGTTTCCTCGCTGGTCCCGTGCGATGCAGCTTCAGAGTGGCGTGTCAGAGCTGAGCCAATCACTGGCCACGGCGGTCCCAGCCAGGCATTGGCTGCGTGGTCTGTAAACTCAGACATGCCGCTCTTAAGCTGCAGCGCATGGGACTGGGGAGGAAACAGAGCACAAGAGGAGACCGGGGATGTGGACAGATAATGTAAACTGTTTGGGCAAGGGCTGCACGAACATCGGTAATGATGTCCGTGCAGCTTTAGCTACGATTATCGGGCCATGTAATAGGCCACAGTAAACAAGTGCTAATCTAGCAGATCAGCGCTCGTTTACAGTATTGATCAGGCTTCCATCGGTCCGTGTAATAGGACCCTAAGACATCAGTGAATCTAAAGGGCCCATGGTAGCTAGGGGAGTCCTGTTACAGATTTAGCATCAGGGTTTAAGATGAACAGAAGACACCTCTGCTGTACTGTCACCCATATGACTTATGACTATAGGTAAAAGTTTTTACAGAAAGAAAAAATAGCTCTACATGTTGTGCTATAATATCTGTGACAGAGGCTCCTACTGGAGCCACCAATGCAGTTGTGGACAGTGCCTAACACAAGCCTTTAATCATAGAGGTTCCCATGTAGTGTATTTGGGGTTCCATAGGAAATATGCCAAGTTAAAGGTATTTACTGGGCAGAGCAGCCTTTTGATCCACTTGATACATCGGCCATGTTACAACTATATACAATTTATTCAGCTGAATAGGCTGTGCAGCTTCATTTCTCATAATGTATACATGTGCGCCGGAGGAGTTCACTTACACCCAAACTGTAATAGGATCCTGCAATACAGGTGAATGTCGCAATGAAGTCTTCTCGGCCAAGACAAACAGGGACATGATCTTCTGCTTCAACTTTTCCTTGTGCATGAATAGTTTGTGATGGGCGCTGTAATATCATTAGGGCGTTGACCTCCTGTCAGTACTGTCAATGGATTATGGAGATTTACCATAACACACTGTATAAGACGTGATAAACAATTATCATCATTAATGTTCTACAGAAAGGTCTAAGGTATGGATAGTCGTAAAGACTGTTGGGTTAATCATACTACAGGTCAGCCTATCTGAAATAATCAGCTTATCTTTCATAGACAGCAATTGCTTATGAGGTTTTACACACTCTCATACTCACTCTCACACTATCTGTACCATAATCACAGTCATGAAGTATGTAGACGTCATGATGTTAATTGTAGAAGAAGAATTACTGCCATAAAGAGTGCCGTTTAGGTTGATCAAAATCCCTTTACTAATGGGGGATGTGAATGTCAATAGTGCAAGCTTGAGAAAGGGGGCGGACCCCCGAAACGTAGCAAGACGTGCTGTCGTCATCTTGCGTCCTGTGGAGAGTGAGAGTCTTCAGTGAAGGAATGGAGTCGACCAGCGCTACGGCGTGAACATCTGAGTCTCCTACCTTTTGAGCACTGTGGTGATATCATTTTCTGTTTATTCTTTTGTGGCAAAGTTATATTACAAAAAGAAAAATATTTATAACAAGAATTTTTTCTTAAAGAATCTTTTTGTCCTGGTTTTTTATGAATTTGATGGTAAATTGTTGGTATACTAGAAAATTCATAGTTGATAATAAGAGTCCTTTGTAAAAAAAGCAGTTGGTAATGTAAAAAGTAGTGTATTGTAGCAGTTCTCACTTATCCTACTGGTGGACTGAAAGTCTCACCAGTCTTTAAATGTAAGAGTTACTATGGTAGTGGCTGCTCGTATTGCTGGGGAAGATATACAGAAGACACACTGTGGTTTGTGCCGGTCGGCACTTCTCACCGCTCCTGACGTCCTCTCCCGGTCGGATGTTCACCAGTGTCGCCCGTCTCCTCCGTCCGGCTGTGCGTCCTCATGGTCCTCTCCTTCTTCGCACGTCTGTGCGGCCTCGTTGTCACTTAAGTAAGCGGAGATGGTAGGGCTGGGTCTTGTGCCGATGTATGGATGTCTGATACCGGGGCCCCGTGGTGGTAACGCTAGTATTCCCTAGTAGTCCCGATAAAAGTATAGCTGGAAATGAATTGTTCGTTGGTGCAGTGTGTCTGAAAATGTCAGCTCTACATGAATGGATTGGTGCCGACGCAGGGATGCAGGTGGCGTGTTCCTTTTTTTTTGAACCGCTGCCCGATTCCCGTGCAAAGAGAGGAGATCATCTCTTTGAGGTCTAGCGGGCCTGCCCCCAGTGATTCATGCAGGGCCAGTGCCTGGGAATAGACTGGCGCCGTGCGCAGGAACTGGGCGGTGGTACTGAAAAAGGACTGTGCCACCGGCATTCCCGCACTGGTGCCGATCCATTTAAAAAAAATCATACAGCGCCCTGATTACGTACCTTTTACAGTTTTTGATACGCCCTAAGGCTATGTTCACCCACAAAGAGACAAAGAGCTAGACAAATATTAAGTGCACTCCACCATATAATAAGTACATAAAGATATATGTCCAGAAAAATATATATGTAATTTTTATTAGTTGAAAGTACTCATATAAAACACTCACAAAAGACACCACTACACAATACACTTAAAAACATTTAAAAATTCCAATAAGGAACATGCAAGTCTACGGTCTACCCACACAATCAATAAAGGGTATCAGACCTACGGGGGGTAGCAAACAAATAATATTGTCAACATGACCCAAAAATAAATCAAAGATATCGGCAAAGCAACAAACCAAAATGCCAAACCATAAAAGATATATAGATGTATGCGGCTAAGAAATTTAGTAAAATATATGTCACCCAGCGCTACACAGGCAGAAAATGTGTATATTTCGGTGCCTGGATGGATACAGGGTCATGGAGCTGCTACCCCCGGCAAAAAACCCCACGCGTATCGTCACCCTCCGGTGACTTCGTCAGGAGTAAATACTGTGTGTCACAGTGTCCTTAAATACTTTAGTAAAGCTGAGTGTATATGCAATACAGCTGCTAAATTAAATAATCACGGCTACCTGGTGGTGTTGTGCTGTGTCGATGACCCGTCAGGCATGGCCGCTCTTGGCGTCCTCAGGCGGCTAATGCGCATGTCCATGCGCTCAATGTCATGTGTTCATGACGTCACCCGAGTCCGTCATGTGTTCATGACAAGACCCGAGTCTGTAGGATCAGGGCATCACGTGACCTCCCATGTGACAAGTCACGTGTCTCCCATGTGATACAATGTTTACAGAAATACAATGAATTAACTATCGTCATGCTATGACGTGACTCAAAACGTCAAATGACCCCCATAATAGAGACAATACGGCCAATATGTAACGTAGAGTTCACGCTTACAAAAAGACTTTATGCCAGAAAGAAATAATAAAATAAAATAAAAGAAACAGCTAACTTATTTAAAATCACCAATATTAGCACCTTGGTGACCAGGTTCAAAACACGGGTGAACATAAAAAATATAAATGAATATATAAATCACCCAATGTGAAGTGCTATTACATAACCTAACTAGTTATTAGTATTGTAGAATGTGAACACCCAACCTACCCATAATTGTACTTGCATTGATATTGTTTACAATAATCTGTTATTATTTTATTCTATTTTGTATTTATTGTTATTTAATTATTTATTTTATTTTTTATTTTTTGTATATATTTTATATTATTTTTTAATTTTTATTCTTAATTTTTTATTTTGTATTTTTATATATGTTTTTTTATTTATATCAAATATTGTTTATTCATTTATTTTTTATTTTTTATTTTTTATTTTTTATTATTATTTTATGTTATTTATTATTTATCATTTATTCCCTTATTATTGATTAGTTTAGTGATTTATACCTATTTGCTGTCCCCATATAGTTTATTTATGATAGCAAGTAGTATCCTGTATATGAAATGTAGTAAATTATTAATTATTACTTATTTATTTATATCACTATTCACAGACATTGATTTATTATTTAGCATTTATTTATATAAATAAAAAAGTGTAAACATAATTAAATAAACACATAAAGACACAGTAGGATGAAATGACACAACACATATGTAAATAACCCACCAAATAAAAAATCACCCCTTTAGTTGGAACCTGGCCACCGGTGAAAACAAAAGTGATTAACTAAACCAGAATGGGTAGAGCATAACCAACCACAGAGAAAGAGTAAGGAAATACACATAGAGCCAAACTGGCCACAATATGTCTAGGTTACGGAAACATCAGATGGAGGATCATGCCAAAATACACATCATACGGCCAACAAAGGACCATACGGTCCTACAGAGTTGGAAGTCCCATTATCTTAGACATCAAAAAAGGTCCATGTCTGCATGATCAGGTAGATAAATCCAGTTCAATTGACTCAGTCCCTTCAAGAACCATTAAGAAGAAATCACAACTCCATAGGTAAGTAATTTCCTTGATTTTCGGGAATAGCGGAACAGACGATCTTGACGGACCAGCGATGATTGGTGGATCCACGGGCAATCATTGTACAAGAATCAGGCATCCAAAGTTAGAATTCACAAGCACCTCCAAGTATCCCGGAACAATCCCCACACTAGATATAAAACAAAAGGTAAGTGCCATTTATAAAAGGCAAGAACGAGTTTCACACCGGTGGGGGAAGGGAAAAAGAGAAGGGAGGGGGAAAGAAAAAAAAAAAAAAAAAAAAAAAAAAAAAAAAAAAAGGGGGGGGGGGGGGGGGAAAAAACCGTGTAATAAACTCCCACACAAAACCAATCTGAACATAAAAACAAGTGAAAAAATATCTATCATGAATTAAGTAAAAATTCTAAATGCAAATTATGTGAAATAAACGTATTCCTTTCTAAAGTGAAATACTTAAACATTAATTATATAAGAAGCTGGCTGGCAAAGTGATGCCACCAGGTTAGATGTGAAACAAACTAATATGAAAATTAGATGGTATGAAAATTAAAAAATAAATAAGTGTAAACATTAAGTGTACAAACAACGTGTGTGTCGTGAAATAAGGCCAGTCAAAATACATTGTGTTACCACATAAAATAAAAAGCCACATCACCAATCCCTACTCCTCCCCTGAATCCCATCCCCTCAAATTTACTCACCGAGGAATCCCGTAAACTGAAGTTCTTCATTTAGTCCATTAGGAGCAACAGATCTCAGATTAAATATCCACTTTGATTCCAACCTTAGTAGGGAGTCCTTGATTTCACCGCCTCTGATATTTGTTTGTAGCTTCTCCAAGCCAAAGACTCTGGTACCGTCAATCCTCCCGTTATGCTGTTTCAGATAATGCGATGCCACCGAAGTCAAGAGTTTACCCAAGTTGGTATCCCTACGAGCCAGTGCAATATCAGAAGCATGCCTTTGGATCCTCTTTCGCAGTTGCTGGGTAGTCTGCCCAATATACACCTTCGAACATGGGCAGAGAATTGCATACACTACATTTTTCGTTTTGCAGTTAATATACTGCCTAAGATTGTAGCTCTCATTGGTATATGGGTTAGAAAATGTTCTGGCAGGAACCATCAGGCGACAGGTGACACACTCGCCACAAGGGAAAGAACCACAGTACGGTTGTCCCCTCCCTAATTTTCTTGTCGGTCTCTGGAAATGGCTTCTTGTAAGCTTGTCCCTTAGCGTGGGTGCTCTCTTTGCCACCAGGAGAGGCCTAGCAGGTAACATAGTGGAGATTCTGTTGTCCGTTTGTAGTATCCCCCAGTTTCTTGTCAATATATTACGAACATCCGCCCATTGGTTGTTATATGTGGCAATAAATCTTAGTTGATCATCATTTTTTCTCGGATTAGGTTGCAGGAGCTCACTTCTGGATCTCCTTCTTGTTTTCTCAAAGGCAGTGGAAATCACTCTTTGGGGATAACCCCTATCTCTGAATCTCTTAGTCAGATCCATGGCTTGTTTCCGAAAATCTCCAGATTCCGTACAATTTCTCTTCACCCGGTGGAATTGCCCCACTGGAATCCCCTTCAGAGTGTGTTTTGGATGGAAAGATGTATAATGAAGCAGATTATTCGTGGCTGTCTTCTTCCGATATAGATTCGTCAGAATGCGATTCCCCTGTAATCTCAATTCCAGGTCCAAGAAATCAACTGTGGATCGAGAGATGCAGGATGTCAAGTGAATATTCAAATTATTGCTGTTAAGGCAAGATATAAATTCTTGACATTCCTCAACCGTCCCCGACCAAAAAAATATAACATCGTCGATGAAACGGTACCAACGTATCACTTTACTGAAATACGGCGAGGGGTACACGTTTTTTTTTTTTTTGGATTATTTTCTCCAACCATTAGTCACAACACTTCCCTCCTACCTGAGAGATTCCAGCCATCTCATCCAAATTTTGGATGATATCACACTACCTGATCAAGCTCTAATGGTGACATGTGATGTTGAGTCTTTGTACTCCAATATCTCTCATGATTTAGGAACGGAGGCAGTAAAGTATTTTCTGAGCCTCAGGGTTGGGTCAGAGGAGGGACTGGACTCGTTCTTGTTTTGTCTGCTTAATTTTGTACTTAGGCACAATTTTTTCCTGTTTGATGGACAATTTTTCCTTCAGGTCTCTGGTACGGCGATGGGTGCACGGTGCGCCCCGTCCTACGCCAACCTATTTTTAGGTTGGTGGGAGCGGGAGCACGTGTACCCCTCGCCGTATTTCAGTAAAGTGATACGTTGGTACCGTTTCATCGACGATGTTATATTTTTTTGGTCGGGGACGGTTGAGGAATGTCAAGAATTTATATCTTGCCTTAACAGCAATAATTTGAATATTCACTTGACATCCTGCATCTCTCGATCCACAGTTGATTTCTTGGACCTGGAATTGAGATTACAGGGGAATCGCATTCTGACGAATCTATATCGGAAGAAGACAGCCACGAATAATCTGCTTCATTATACATCTTTCCATCCAAAACACACTCTGAAGGGGATTCCAGTGGGGCAATTCCACCGGGTGAAGAGAAATTGTACGGAATCTGGAGATTTTCGGAAACAAGCCATGGATCTGACTAAGAGATTCAGAGATAGGGGTTATCCCCAAAGAGTGATTTCCACTGCCTTTGAGAAAACAAGAAGGAGATCCAGAAGTGAGCTCCTGCAACCTAATCCGAGAAAAAATGATGATCAACTAAGATTTATTGCCACATATAACAACCAATGGGCGGATGTTCGTAATATATTGACAAGAAACTGGGGGATACTACAAACGGACAACAGAATCTCCACTATGTTACCTGCTAGGCCTCTCCTGGTGGCAAAGAGAGCACCCACGCTAAGGGACAAGCTTACAAGAAGCCATTTCCAGAGACCGACAAGAAAATTAGGGAGGGGACAACCGTACTGTGGTTCTTTCCCTTGTGGCGAGTGTGTCACCTGTCGCCTGATGGTTCCTGCCAGAACATTTTCTAACCCATATACCAATGAGAGCTACAATCTTAGGCAGTATATTAACTGCAAAACGAAAAATGTAGTGTATGCAATTCTCTGCCCATGTTCGAAGGTGTATATTGGGCAGACTACCCAGCAACTGCGAAAGAGGATCCAAAGGCATGCTTCTGATATTGCACTGGCTCGTAGGGATACCAACTTGGGTAAACTCTTGACTTCGGTGGCATCGCATTATCTGAAACAGCATAACGGGAGGATTGACGGTACCAGAGTCTTTGGCTTGGAGAAGCTACAAACAAATATCAGAGGCGGTGAAATCAAGGACTCCCTACTAAGGTTGGAATCAAAGTGGATATTTAATCTGAGATCTGTTGCTCCTAATGGACTAAATGAAGAACTTCAGTTTACGGGATTCCTCGGTGAGTAAATTTGAGGGGATGGGATTCAGGGGAGGAGTAGGGATTGGTGATGTGGCTTTTTATTTTATGTGGTAACACAATGTATTTTGACTGGCCTTATTTCACGACACACACGTTGTTTGTACACTTAATGTTTACACTTATTTATTTTTTAATTTTCATACCATCTAATTTTCATATTAGTTTGTTTCACATCTAACCTGGTGGCATCACTTTGCCAGCCAGCTTCTTATATAATTAATGTTTAAGTATTTCACTTTAGAAAGGAATACGTTTATTTCACATAATTTGCATTTAGAATTTTTACTTAATTCATGATAGATATTTTTTCACTTGTTTTTATGTTCAGATTGGTTTTGTGTGGGAGTTTATTACACGGTTTTTTCCCCCCCCCCCCCTTTTTTTTTTTTTTTTTTTTTTTTTCTTTCCCCCTCCCTTCTCTTTTTCCCTTCCCCCACCGGTGTGAAACTCGTTCTTGCCTTTTATAAATGGCACTTACCTTTTGTTTTATATCTAGTGTGGGGATTGTTCCGGGATACTTGGAGGTGCTTGTGAATTCTAACTTTGGATGCCTGATTCTTGTACAATGATTGCCCGTGGATCCACCAATCATCGCTGGTCCGTCAAGATCGTCTGTTCCGCTATTCCCGAAAATCAAGGAAATTACTTACCTATGGAGTTGTGATTTCTTCTTAATGGTTCTTGAAGGGACTGAGTCAATTGAACTGGATTTATCTACCTGATCATGCAGACATGGACCTTTTTTGATGTCTAAGATAATGGGACTTCCAACTCTGTAGGACCGTATGGTCCTTTGTTGGCCGTATGATGTGTATTTTGGCATGATCCTCCATCTGATGTTTCCGTAACCTAGACATATTGTGGCCAGTTTGGCTCTATGTGTATTTCCTTACTCTTTCTCTGTGGTTGGTTATGCTCTACCCATTCTGGTTTAGTTAATCACTTTTGTTTTCACCGGTGGCCAGGTTCCAACTAAAGGGGTGATTTTTTATTTGGTGGGTTATTTACATATGTGTTGTGTCATTTCATCCTACTGTGTCTTTATGTGTTTATTTAATTATGTTTACACTTTTTTATTTATATAAATAAATGCTAAATAATAAATCAATGTCTGTGAATAGTGATATAAATAAATAAGTAATAATTAATAATTTACTACATTTCATATACAGGATACTACTTGCTATCATAAATAAACTATATGGGGACAGCAAATAGGTATAAATCACTAAACTAATCAATAATAAGGGAATAAATGATAAATAATAAATAACATAAAATAAAAAAAAATAAAAAAAAATAAAAAAAAATAAAAAAAAAATAAAAAATAAAAAATAAAAAATAAAAAATAAAAAATAAATAAAATATAAAATAAAATATAAAATAAAAAATAAAAAATAAAAAATAAAAAATAAATGAATAAACAATATTTGATATAAATAAAAAAACATATATAAAAATACAAAATAAAAAATTAAGAATAAAAATTAAAAAATAATATAAAATATATACAAAAAATAAAAAATAAAATAAATAATTAAATAACAATAAATACAAAATAGAATAAAATAATAACAGATTATTGTAAACAATATCAATGCAAGTACAATTATGGGTAGGTTGGGTGTTCACATTCTACAATACTAATAACTAGTTAGGTTATGTAATAGCACTTCACATTGGGTGATTTATATATTCATTTATATATTTTTTATGTTCACCCGTGTTTTGAACCTGGTCACCAAG
The DNA here is from genome assembly GCF_027789765.1 of Dendropsophus ebraccatus. Classification (NCBI taxonomy): domain Eukaryota; kingdom Metazoa; phylum Chordata; class Amphibia; order Anura; family Hylidae; genus Dendropsophus; species Dendropsophus ebraccatus. The sequence goes on along the minus strand of NC_091457.1, from coordinate 115,950,118 downwards.
GTGCTAATATTGGTGATTTTAAATAAGTTAGCTGTTTCTTTTATTTTATTTTATTATTTCTTTCTGGCATAAAGTCTTTTTGTAAGCGTGAACTCTACGTTACATATTGGCCGTATTGTCTCTATTATGGGGGTCATTTGACGTTTTGAGTCACGTCATAGCATGACGATAGTTAATTCATTGTATTTCTGTAAACATTGTATCACATGGGAGACACGTGACTTGTCACATGGGAGGTCACGTGATGCCCTGATCCTACAGACTCGGGTCTTGTCATGAACACATGACGGACTCGGGTGACGTCATGAACACATGACATTGAGCGCATGGACATGCGCATTAGCCGCCTGAGGACGCCAAGAGCGGCCATGCCTGACGGGTCATCGACACAGCACAACACCACCAGGTAGCCGTGATTATTTAATTTAGCAGCTGTATTGCATATACACTCAGCTTTACTAAAGTATTTAAGGACACTGTGACACACAGTATTTACTCCTGACGAAGTCACCGGAGGGTGACGATACGCGTGGGGTTTTTTGCCGGGGGTAGCAGCTCCATGACCCTGTATCCATCCAGGCACCGAAATATACACATTTTCTGCCTGTGTAGCGCTGGGTGACATATATTTTACTAAATTTCTTAGCCGCATACATCTATATATCTTTTATGGTTTGGCATTTTGGTTTGTTGCTTTGCCGATATCTTTGATTTATTTTTGGGTCATGTTGACAATATTATTTGTTTGCTACCCCCCGTAGGTCTGATACCCTTTATTGATTGTGTGGGTAGACCGTAGACTTGCATGTTCCTTATTGGAATTTTTAAATGTTTTTAAGTGTATTGTGTAGTGGTGTCTTTTGTGAGTGTTTTATATGAGTACTTTCAACTAATAAAAATTACATATATATTTTTCTGGACATATATCTTTATGTACTTATTATATGGTGGAGTGCACTTAATATTTGTCTAGCTCTTTGTCTCTTTGTGGGTTAACATTATTGCTATCTAGACATTGAGTGGCACCCCCGTTATTTTACACAGCATTTGGTTGAGCCACCTGTTGTTTCTTATGCCTAAGGCTATGTTCACACTACGTAAGTTTCCGGCCGTAGCGCGTTCCGTGAATAAGCGGCCGGAGATTTACGTAGTTTGCGTACAATGGAAAGTATACGATCTACAGCTGCACAGTTCACACTATGTAAGAACTTACGCCAGGATCGTATGCGGCGCCGTAAAAAATGAACCAGACCATTGTTTGAGGACGAAAATGCTGTAACTTACGCCCGCAGCGTAACATGCGGTCCCGTACGGAGTGGTGATTTCTTCATTTTTGCATTTTTCTTTGCCGATCCAAAAGGTTCTGTGGGGTGTCCGGGGCTAGCCGAAGATTTCCAAGTAAAAGACCGCTGTCAGATCGCTACGTACGGCGCTCGGGAAGCGTAAGTAGACTACGGGCGTAAGTTCGAGGACTGTACGTAGCCGGCCGCAACTTACGTAAATCCCCGGACGGAGTTTAACACGTGGCCGGACATATACGTAGTGTGAACATAGCCTAAGCCTAATAATAATACTAATTTAGGGAATGGTCAGATGGGCATGATCCTATTATTAATAATGGGAGTGACTATCAGGTGATGGGTGTTATTATACAGTCAGAGGGGGGTGTATTAGGTATACATACCCCTCAATGTAGAATATTCACAACCACCGACTGTATACTCCCGCCCATCACCTGATATGCACTTTCATTATTTAAATTAAGTTCATGCCTATCTGACTATTCCCCTTGATGCCCAAGGAGACATAAATGTAACGTATGCAGAATAGTGAATCCCACCCCAATGTGTACACATAGCATCAAGCTACAGCTGCAGTCCAAACCAATGCATTGAGCTGTATGCACGCATGTATGTAGTCCTGGGGACTGCAGCTGTCCCAGTTAATATCAGTCAGCAGCACAACAATAATTCTCCCTGTAGCTCTGCCCTGGAAGAGACCTGGTCAGTTCTCCCACGTGGTGCAGTAAATACTTGTCTTCTCCAGGAACATCTCCTCATAGATCTTGGCTTCATACCGTTCCTCATTTCTCCTATAAATGTTTGAATAAATTGACATGCGTCTTGTCTAATGAGAATGTCCGTCCTTACACCACCTGTCTAATCAATGCTGACAGTCTGACTCTCTATTAATAAGGTGACTATCATAACATTTCCAGGAGGAATAACAGAGAAATTGCATAAGCCAGGAAAGGTGGAGAAAAGGTGCACCACAATTATTATTATTTTACACCAAGTATTGGCTGAACCATACAGGTTAGGAGAGAGCACAGTCCTTTCAGTCCCTGGAAACTGCTCAGATGGGTCATCAGGTGATGGAAACCAATTACTGGCAAAACTACATCACCCTGTTAAAAACCCATATAAAAGGATTTTTACTATTGGAAGGACCCTGTCCGTGGGCATGATACAGGAATTACTCCACGGCAAGTGTAGCAATATGTGACCACAGTCTGTTCTTGTTTATTTGTAGTTCTTCTTCTGTGTGACCACACAGCAGAGTGTTGGGAAGTTGGTCTGATTTCCCCATAGTCTATATGAGTGCTTCACAACATCGTGACAGCATGTATCACTGGGTTCTTTTTTGAATTGTGGCCCAACGTTTCATAATTATAATAATTCCTTTACTTATATAGTGCCAACCTATACCGCAGCCCATTAAATAGCTTGTCATCGCTCAAATCAATCCCTGTCCCTATTAGGGCTAGCAATCTTAAAGTGACTGTACCACCAGGCCCAGGATGAAGCACTGGAGGCGGGCCGACCCACCCCCAGTGGGAAGAAACCCCAGCCCCTCCATGACGTGACTCCATTAGAATCAATGGAACCCTATCATAGAGGGGCTAGGGTTTACTCCCACTAAGGGTGGGTCGGCCCGCCTCCAGTGCTTCAGCCTGGGCCTGGTGGTACAGTCACTTTCATTACTATCTGTATGTTTTGCATTGTGTTAGGAAACCTACGCAAACACAGGAAGAACATATAAACTCCATGTAGATTTTCTTCTTGGACAACATTCTAATGTCATTTTTAGTCAATAATGCTGGCACTGCTGTCCAGACGGTGGGAGCTGTAGCATCGAACTTGTATACATACTTTCCATCTCTTCTGGAATGCCTAGTAGAAAAAAGGGAGCTCTCTGGGTCTACAACGTCGACAACAAAGTACATTAACCAAGATCACAGAAAAAAACGTAACCCATTTTAGTCCTAAAATTATTTCCCTTTAGTAACTGTGGAACTAGACATAACAGTGAATCTGTGGTGAGCTAAACTATGAATTGTTATCTAAACTGCCACCAATTTAGACTGCTTTGAAATATTCATGATGGTATAACTTAGACTAATTAGTACTGCTTTATAATGTCCTCCATGCTGCAACTGCTTTGGAGGATGTATTATAAAGATATAGGAGAGCATGATTTTCTCTTCTATATGTGCGCAGTGTATGGTTGACATAGTACCAGGTTATACTCCCCAGCATTTTGTCACAAAGTCATGACAATTGACCACAGCCACCATTAGGCAGCGCTCAAGTGCATACAGGTTTTTGTAGTATAAATCATTTGCAGTGAGTTCTCCCAATGCAACAAACCATTGGGCTTGGGCATTGAATATGGAAATGTCTCATGTCCAGTCCTCAAGGCCCACCAACAGGTCATGTTTTGAGGATATCCCATACAAAGAACACCTGTGATAATACCTGATGCACTAAATATCATTATATCACCTGTGAGATACTACGGAAATCCTCAAAACATGACCTGTTGGTGAGGCCTGTGGACTGGAATTGAGAAACACTGGTATACAACTTAAGTCCACTTGGACCAGACTGTCTGTCTCAGTGATGTGGGTATATTAACCAAGATGATGGGGGGGATGTTACTGGGAATTACCAGGTGAAAAAAGCTTAGTTTTATTTTAGCACAATAACAAGTAATAGATAAAAAATGGGGTTGTGTAGAGATTTGCTTGCTTGCAGACTCAATGGAGACCAACTACCAGTACTTGCTGGAGATTGCAGTTAAACTGAGCATGTCTGGAGCACTTTGGTGGTTGACCCCAAGGGCCAGGGGTTATCAGAACAATGCTGGCACTTGAGGGATTACTCAGAAAGTCTCAGAAATTCTTGTACATTTTAAGGCTATGTTCACACTACGTATCGGATCGGACATTCCGTGACCCGGCCGGTCTCTTCTAAGATCATGCCGGCCATCATGTCCCCATAGGCCGGAGCTGCTCGCTTTATTGTGTGAACTGATAGGGTTTCCTATGGCTGCAATTGACTGAATTGCGGCCGCAGAAAACTGACATGTCAGTTCTTTGCGGCCCGGCGTGGGATCCCGGCCGAAGCGTATACGATGTGTATATTCTCCGTCCGGGATCCCATAGAACAAAAGGCAATGTTCCACACTGCATTGCCGATGGCAACAACGGCCGTACTTTTACATAGTGTGCACATAGCCTTAATATGTTTTTGTTCACAAAATGCATCAGTTTAGACCTATCTTTTTCAATGACACAACCCTTTCAAGAAAATGTTGGCTTCATACTTGTTTTCTTTTTTCTCTTTCAGGATCTTCAGTGTAATTCCTCTGGTATGTATATTGTTAAATATCTTCTGCTCACATATTTCTGCTGACAGGTGTAGTTAGGTGACATTTTCTATACCAACATTGTTTGTAATTAGCATTTTTTGACTTAGGCTGGGTTCACATGCACCTAGCAATAACAATTTTTATTGTCTTTGGTCATGCAGACACTTTCTGTATCCAAGGAGACATAGAAACAGCAGAGTTCCCTGTTTTGATACCAACGGATATCAGAGCGAAAACTGTGAAGAAGTGCGACCATCACAAGGGGTGTCGCCTCTGCGTTCAAGTCACAGTGGACATGTCTGTGGCATTTTTATCAGGTATCGAAAACAATCCTATGTACTATATACAAGTTTTGAAAAGTGTGAAGTATACCAATGGATGTAGTAGAGCTGAGTGTGTTAATGGGCATAAATGTGTTAAAACAGAGGATTTGCATATATATATATATATATATATATATATATATATATGTGTGTGTATATATATATATATATATATATATATATATATATATAAATTATATATTACTTTCTAGATTATTCTGATGATTTCGGCTCAGGCAACTGTGGCGACTATGAGGATTACTCAGAAGATGACGACTTGGAAGACGTTAGCCTGTTTATAAAAGTTGATAAACCCAGCAATGGTAAGAAATAGTTGACTCTCCGTATAAGATAATGGGCCTCATTTATCAAAACTTTGGAAAACCAAGAAACGAGTGGAATGGTATTAAAGAGGATTATTAATAAAGGCCTTAAGTCAGTCTAAAAATTTTTTACTCTTTCTACTTTTTACTTCACACACCCGCTGAGACTGATTTATGTGCCCTTAGCTTCATATTCACATACCCTGAAGGTGGATTTACAACCCCTCAGCCTCATATTTACACCCTCTGAGCCTGATTTATTTTTCCTCAGACTCATATTCCCACCCCCACACCATGGTTTACGCTCCTTAGGCCCTTATCACACATCTGCTAAATCTGTCTGAATTTGTGGACTGTTACGAACATCCATGGTCCCACCCGTAGGCCTTAGTCCGGCCTATCAGACTAAGAGCCCTATTACACCAACAGATTATCTGACAGATTTTTTTTATGCCAAAGAGAGGAGAGTTTTCAGCCTTTCCTTTATGACCATTCCTGGCTTTGGCTCAGCAAAAATCTGTCAGATAATCTGTTGGTGTAATAGGGCCCTAAGGTAAAAGTGAAGATAATCAATCATGTAGTAAAATCCCTATATAGCTGGAACAGGGAGCATAGCCACAAAATAACAGCAAATTGGAATCAATACAGTATAATTCTCCACAGAAACTAAATATATTGGCAACAACCAGGGGCGGTCTTGGCATTTCTGGGGCCCCAAGCGAAGTTATGTCTGGGCCCCCCTCCCCTCGACACGCATTCCAAAACAATAGACCGCTGTGTGTTGCCCCCAGTAGTATATACCCCTTGTGCGCTATCGCCAGAAATATATACTCCTTGTGTCCTGCCCCCAGTAGTATATACCCCTTGTTTGCTTTCCCCAGTAGTATATAGACCCCTGTGTGTTCCCCCAGTTATATATAGCCCTCCGTGTGCTCCCCCAGAAGTATATAGACCTCCTTTGTGCTGCCCCAGTTGTATATAGACCCCCTGTGTGCTGCCCCCAGTTGTATATACCCCCTGTGTGCTCCCCCACTAGTATATAAGCCCCCTGTGTGCTCCCTCAGGGGTAGCCCCCCTTTGTGCTCTCCCTGTTATATAGCCCCCCTGTGTGCTCCCCCCATTTATATAGACCCCCGATGTGCGCTCCTCCAGTTAAACAGACCCCTGTGTGCTCCCCCTCCCATATAGTATATAACACAATAAAACAAACACTTATACTTACCTGGGTCCAGGCGTCTCCTCTTCTCTTCACTCTTGTGGCCGCAGGAAGGGTTTTCCCTGCGATCACAAGAGGCCGCACTCCCCTTGTCCTGGTGCCGATGCTCCAGTGATGTCACTGGAGCGCCGGCACCACAAGGACAAAGCTGCCACTTGTGACCGCAGGGAAAACCCTTCCTGCGGCCACAAGAGTGACTAACAGGAAGGGGGCCAATGTCTCCCGCCCCTGGCAACGACAGATCTCACACTGGCAGATCTTGCTCTTCTAGATAGTAAACAGATTCTGTTGTTACTTCCTAGAAAAATGACAACTTATTGATGGGAACCACAGAAAAGTGATGCTCATTGATCACTGCAGGAATCCATTTCTGGTCAGATGTTGATCAAATGGAAAAATACTGTAAGCTTCAGCTTCAGGCCCAGTTCATAAAGTGTATGACAGCGGCCGGTCTGTGACACGGCCGCTGTCTGTGAAGTTAATGCCAGCTGGTACGGCAGTACTGGCTGGATGAACTTTACTTCTTTTGATTTGGAATGCGGGCGCATTCGGTTGTGTCGTCTTTCCAAATCACCATGGCAGACAATGTAAAGAGTGTCCGGAGCTGCACTTTACATTGTCTGCACTGTCAATGAATAGCTGCCGCACAAAACTGACATGTCAGTTTTCTATGTTGCCGTATGGAATCCTGGCACGATTGTATGCAGAGTGTATGCACTCCAGCCGGGATTCCATAGGACAAAATGTTATTTTAATTTTCAATAAATAGTAGCCAATGTTCCAACGGCTGTTATTTATTGAAAATTTACGTTGTGTGAACTTAGCCTCAGGCTGTAAGGGGTTAAAGGAGACCCCTTAAAAATGAGACAGGCATCAGCTGTAATCTGTTTGGGAACCTAGCAGTAAGTGTTTCAGTGCAGCGCCACCACAGATAAAATGAAGCATTACACAATGCCAATTCACATCAGTCTGTTGTCTGTGTAATACAGGACTGGACAGGTCCTCCACACAGATAGATACTCTCTGTTACCGCCATTCACTCTGTACAAGAGATAAGGGTCCTAAACAGTAGGGTTATTTATTAGTATGGGTTTTGTAAACTGGACAACCACTTTAAAAACTGTCCTTGTGCATTCTTAGACATTGTCTAATAGGCAATTCACCTGTCTATTCCATCTCTCCAGTTTATCAGGTCTACCTTAAATGTTTTCCACTCAATACATGCCATTCTCTTGGGTTTATTAGACATCTGGCTCTCCATTAGAATATAGAATTTCTTTTTTGGTTATGACTTGGTAAATAGTAACTATTCTCCAGCTGTCTCTGTTCCTTGATGTAAGATGTCAACAGTATTCCCATTAAACCATTATCTTGTATTTGCAGATTCCTTGCTCTGTGCCAACCTGTTTATACTGCGGATAGTCCCAGCCAGCTTCTCATGTTCCTTGGTGAGAATTTCATTGCCTCAGTCATCTGTTCCCCGGAGAATAGGCACCAAAACCAGCATTAAAGTGGTAAGGCTCTATCTGTCCTATACTGTATGGATGTCACATTCCCATGTCATGCAGATCTACCCCTGATTGCTTTCTTTCTGAGAAGTTATATTACAGCAGCCTTTCTTATCAGCTATGAGACTACTATTTGGTCATAGGGTCATTGTAAATATGTAACTGTGGTCCCTTTGGCTCGGAGGGTGCCATACATTAGACGCAATGGCTAAACTTCATAGAGAGGAACCCTGCAGCAGTAGGCTTACAGCCATAGGATTAGCTGTGGCATTACTGTGAGTTGTGTAATGTTTTTTCTTCAAAGACCCGAGCCTCTGTAACCTGCGGTGGCGATGCCGTAATGCTTATGTGGGCAAGTTAATACTTTTGTTTAATTTTTTACATTGGCTTGGGAGGGCACACCACACATAAACATCACACCCATGGAGCACTACAGCTATGTGTGCCCTATCTTTACTGTCATTCTGAAAGAGATCAGTACAGGATAAGGTAGAATGGGGTACCATCAAATCCCACCAAGTCCTTGGTAGAACATACCTCTTGAGTTCTGCTTCCATTGCCCCCAGTGCATAACTTCTTCCAGGCTTTATGTTTAATGCCCTACCAAATATACATCCAAATTATTATGCAAATGATATTTATGGCTGATTCTCCTAAATGGTTGAAGCAAAGTCATCACCAGTTATATATATCAAATTTTATTGAACAAACCTCAAAATGATAGCAGTATATTGTTCAAATTTTTAAAAAACTAAAAATGTTCCAAATATTATGCACACCAGAGTTTCAAAACATTTTATAGGTTTTAAAGAAGTGAAATGGTCATTTGTTGAATTGGCAGCATTAGGCTGGGTTCACACTACGTATATTTCAGGCAGTATTTTGTCCTCATGTCAGGTCCTCATAGCAACCAAAACCAGGAGTGGATTGAAAACACAGAAAGGCTCTGTTCACACAATGTTGAAACTGAGTGGATGGCCGCCATATAACAGTAAATAACAGCCATTATTTCAATATAACAGCCGTTGTTCTAAAATAACAGCAAATATTTGCCATTAAATGACGGCCATCCACTCAATTTCACCATTATGTGAACAGATCCTTTCTGTGTTTTCAATCCACTCCTGGTTTTGGTTGCTATGAGGACCTGACATGAGGACCAAATACTGCCTGAAATAGACGTAGTGTGAACATAGCCTTAGGAGGTGACATTCACTGAAATCAAAAGCTATTTCAATTCAAAACATCCTAACAGGCCAAGTTACATGTTAACATGCATCTTTGATATCACCTACACAATGCTTGCATCCATTGAACTTGTGTTTTTGGAGAGTTTCTGCTTGAATTTCTTGGCATGATGTCAGAATAGCCTCCTAGAGCTGCTGTTTTGATGTAAACTGCCTCCCACCCTCATACTCCGAAGGTTTTCTATAGGGTTGAAGTTAAGGGAAGATGGTGGCCACACCATGAGTTTCTCTCCTTTTATGCTGATAGCTGCCAATGACTCAGATGGGTTCTTTGCAGCATGAGATGGGGCATTGTCGCGCATGAAGATGACTTTGCTCCGGAAGGCACGGTTCTTCTTTTTGTACCATGGAAGAAAGTGGTCAGTCAGAAACTCTATATACTTTACAGAGGTCATTTCCACACCTTGAGGAACCCTAAAGGGGCCTACCAGCTGTCTCCCAATGATTCCGGCCCAAAATATGACTCTGCCACCTCCTTTCTGACGTCTCGGCTTTGTTGGGACATGACCATCCACCAACCATCCACTACTCCATCTATCTGGACCCTCCAGGGTTGCCCGAAACACATCAGTAAACAAGACTGTTTTAAAATTAGTCTTTATTTGAGATGAGCGAACCTCGAGCATGCTCGAGTCCATCCGAACCCGAACTTTCGGCATTTGATAAGCGGGGGCTGCTGAAGTTGGATAAAGCCCTAAGGCTATGTGGAAAACATGGATATAGTCATTGGCTGTATCCATGTTTTCCAGACAACCTTAGAGCTTTATCCAAGTTCAGCAGCCACCGCTAATCAAATGCCGAACGTTCGGGCTCGGATCGACTCCAACCCAAACCCAGTTCGCTCATCTCTAGTCTTTATGTATGCCTGGGCTCACTGCAACCGTTTTGCTTGTGAGAACTGGTAAGAGGTGGCTGAATAGCAGGTTTAGGCACCACATCAAATCTTCAAATATCCGTTTGTTGGTTTGTAATGGCATTTTACTAGCTGCTCTCTTAATCCGATGAACTTGCCTGGCAGAAATTTTCCTTATTTTGCCTTTATCTGCACAAACCCGTCTTTGCCCTGAATCAGCTACAAATCTCTTCACAGTATGATGATCACATTTAAGTTTCTGGGAAATATTTAATGTTTTCATACCTTGTCCAAGGCATTGAGCTATTTGATGCTTTTCGGCAGCAGAGAGATCCTTTTTCTTTCCGATGTTACTTGAAACCTTTGGCCTGCTTAATAATGTGGAACATCCTTCTTAAGTAGCTTTCCTTTAATTTGGTTCACCTGGCAAAATAAGTAACACAGGTATCTGGGATTGATTTCAGTGATCCAAAGATGCTCGATGCACAATACCATCCATGAGTTTCATTAAAAAACAAAAAAATGTAATCTTTATGACACTTAAACTCAATTTGCATGTTATATAATACACAAGGGTATTTCAGGATTTTTGACCCCAATGATCAAACTTAGAGATGAGCAAACCTCGAGCACGCTCGAGTCCATCCGACCCCGATCGTTCGGCATTTGATTAGTGGTGGCTGCTGAAGTTGGATAAAGCTCTAAGGTTGTCTGGAAAACATGGATACAGCCAATGACTATATCCATGTTTTCCACATAGTCTTAGGGCTTTATCCAACTTCCATAGCCCCTGCTAATCAAATGCCAAACGATCGGGTTCGGATGGACTCAGGCATGCTCGAGGTTCGCTCATCTCTAGTCAAACTTTGATGGCCTAACTTAGCAGGCTGAACTATTAGAAGCTGTTTGTTGGGTCTTTAGGTGTGTCTGTGCCTGGTTGTACAGTCTAAGGCCATGTTCACACAACGTATATTTTTGTAAAAATACGGCCGTAGTTGCCGATTGCAACAACGGCGGTGATTGTGATTAATGCGAAAATATATGTTACCTTGCCATCTATGGAATCTCTAGCGGGTCCGCAAAAAACTGACATGTCAGTTTTCTGTGGCCGCTATTCATTGACGGATGCTGCAGTATCGTCCGGGATGATCTTTAATAAGAAAAACCGTTCTGTGACCTGACTGGGTCATGGAATGGCTAGTCTAATACAGTGTGTGAACATAGCCTAAAGGGTAATCGAGTCAACATCTGTCATACATGTTACATCAGTAATTTTTCATTTTATATGCAATATATTTTTTAATAGGGATCTGTAGTGTATAATAGCGTTAATGGCCGTCCTGGCAGTGACCTGAATATCACGTCGTTCACACACCCAAGGTACTTTGAGGAACTCCTTGTACACCACAGCTTGCCAGGTAAGAGACAATTATTATTAAATATCCTTGTACTTGGGAGCTGTATTATAGTCAGGGCCGGATTAAGGTTGGTGGAGGCCCCGGGCGACAATTCCCCCCAAAATAAATAAACTATACCGCGATCTATACAGATGGCTGTTTACTGTAGGTGACTAAGCACAGACCCCTTCTCGCTCCTGGCTGTATGGCTCAGCATCCTCCTCTGTTGCCCATGTAATGGTCACTAGAGGCTGCAGTGCAGAGGAAGATACAGGGCCCTAAAGACAGGAGCGGGGAGGGCAAAGTATCAGAGTGTATTCCCATATTGTGTTTGTGTTAATAACGCAATGTGAGAACACAGCACTTTCTGTGCGCTGTTGCCCACTGTGTTAGCGCCCTATTACATGGCCTGATATCCTGGGTAAGCAGCACCGATCTGCTGGTGGGGGCCCCTAAGTGGTGGAGGCCCCTAGGCACTTGCCCCTGGTGCCCTCCCTTTAATCCGGCCCTGATTATAGTAGTTATATTCTTGTACTTGGGAGCTGTATTATAGTAGTTATATTCTTGTACATAGTGGAGTATTATTTTAATTAGGGAATTCCAGACCTTAGGAATCCATAAAATAGATATATTATAATAGGAAGTTATTATATATTAAAGACGTTTTACTAAATAACCAATTATTTCTGTAGGTTGCAAAGAGCTGGATCCAAAAGAAAATATTGTGGAATGTGAAGGTAGATATATATTTAATGCTATAAAATAAAGTACTGTTCTAATCTACAGCAATAATGTTTAGCCTGTGGCTTGTCAGCAGTTGTAGAACTACAACTCCCAGAATGCCCTGATAGCTGCAAAGAATATGTATATGATAACCCAAATAATAGTGAACATACTTGTTTTTCATGCAGCACCCAGCCTGAACTTTGATGTCCGTGATGATGTGTCTGTCGGTGTACGAAATGGAACCTCTGACAGGAACGTAACATTACGAGTCTTTTATAAATCCAGGCACAAAGGAAATGACACTGAACACATTTTAGTGAGTATTGGTTGGAAATATTATTAGAATCTAATTATATCTACAAAGTAAATGATATGTATGTAAGTGAAAAAGATGATAGATAGATAGATAGATAGATAGATAGATAGATAGATGATAGACAGACAGATAGGAGATAGATAGACAGACAGATAGATAAACAGACAGACAGATAGGTAGAACTTATAACTTATAGCAATATGTTTAATGGAATATTTGTTTCTTTCAGCATGGAAAACAGCGTTTCCTTATTCCTAAATCAGATATTGTTCCATGTCTTTGTTTCGAGGTAGGTTACCTTATTACCTTACTAATTACTTTAGGTTCTAGATTGGGGTTTGGGAAGAAATGATATGCAAAAGAAAGCTCGCACATCACTTAGGCATGGTGTTGTTCTTTCAAGACAGTGCTTCAATCTAGGAGTTCCTAGGGTGTAAAGATTATTGTGCCAAAAACTGTTATATTACACGAATGGAAGCGATATTCTTTCCGTGTGTATGCAGGCAACATTCAAATGACTCATGAAAATTCATTCATATATATCGTTTATCACAGCTTTTGAGCTGACCATAAAATTATTGTTAATCATTCGCAAATTGTTTGCAAATTTTTTGATATATGTAAACATCATTCGGAATTACGATTGAGTATAGGAACAATCGTAATTGCGATCGTAACTAACAACTATCGTTCTGTGTATTATGGCAAATGACTTCAGGTCGTTCCCAAAAGAGCTAGTTTGCAATCTTTTATAGTTAATCGCGGGAAACGAAAAATCTAATAGAACCCTTAGGGCCCTATTCCACAGTAACGATAATCGGCTGGATCGGCCCCATTTGGCCCGATTCGGCCGATTATCGTTCGGTGAAATAGAGAGAACGATCAGCCGATGATCATGTCATCGGCTGATCGTTCATTTAGGGCCAGACCTAAAATCATCGTTCCCCCACCGCGCATCGCTACGGTTGAATAGCGGTGCGCAGCGGGCGACCGACGATTTAACAGCAGCAGCATCATTATACATTACCTGTCCAGGCTTCTCCGCGCTGTCTTCATCCCAGGGTCCCATCTTCTGAATGGCCGGTCAGCTGACGGAGCGCTCAGCCAATCACAGGCCGGGACCACCGCGGCCTGTGATTGGCTGAGTGTGGCCTGTCAGCTGACCGGCCATTCAGAAGATAGAGTGCGCGGGACCCTGGGATGAAGACAGCGCGGAGAAGACCTGCAGGTAATGTATTACTGTTGCTGCAAGGGCATCGGTAACGATGTCCTTGCAGCCCTCGCTCAACGATCATCGGGCTGTGGAATAGGCAGATCTAGCAGATCGCCGCTCGTTTACATTGTTGATTGGGCCCTCCTCGGCCCGTGGATTAGGACCCTTAAAATATTGACAAGGGATGTATGCCGGGCCAAAAGCCTCTCCAAAAGGAAATACTACCAATCGGCAGATTGGGGTTTGAGCATTTTCTTTTTGTAAATATATGAATATGTTTTTTTTCAAATATGGAAAGAGGATAGAATGCTCACTGATATCTATATATATAATCTTATAAAATGAACTTTCTCTGGCAGGCTAGATACAGTCACCTGGTGGATGGCGTCAGAAACCTATATTGCCCATTTAAAAACCGTATGTATAAAAACTTATTATAGTTTTTTTTTATATAATAAAAATTGGCAATAGCTTCAGTTTATGTTATATTGCAAACACAGACTTCTTATGTGACTGCACTTTTACCAAAAGTCGTCTAGTGGCCTTTGTTTAAAGGGGAACTATCAGCAGGTAAGACAAATCTAACCTGCTGATAGCCCCCTATAGCGCCGTGGACGCTGAAGAGGAAGGTATGTGTGTGTTACCTTCCTCCTCGGCGCTGGTCCCACCCTGTTAGTCAGGGAAAACTCTGCTCCAGAGTACCGTTAAGAGCACTGCTGGGTCATCCGGTCCGCCCGTTCTAATGATAATCAAGGAGGGGGGTGGGGGGTGACCAGATGACACAGCAGTGCTCCTAATGGTGCTCTTGAGTGGAGTTTACCCCGACTAAAGGACCTATATGATTATCAGTCATATTTGGCCAATTATCTGCTGTAATAGCTCCTGTTAAAAGGCAACTATCAGCTGACATGCTCGATCCTGGCTGATTCTTGTCTTTCAACATGTTGAAAAAAACTAGAACAATAGCGATGGTCTGCTGGCCATCGCTTTTTGCAATAGAAGCGGCAGCAGCAGACCACCGCTATCTCCTATGGGCTCCCCGGACACTACCTCCTATGGATTCCCCGGACGATCTAAAGATTGTCTGGGAAGCCCTCCTGCAGCTTCCTCCACTCTTACCTGCTTAAAGAGCAAGGGAGCGCCGATGTAATAGGGCCTTTACAGTGCGGGATCGGCACCCAAGAGGAAGGTAAGACACAAACCTTCCTCCTCATACCTAACCTGCTGATAGTTCCCCTTTAAATTTAATGATTGTGATATAACCCACATGCTATTATGTAATCCATCATTTTCATACTTGAATCATCTCCTTTTATTTAGCCATTTCTGGGAAAGCTAGATGAAAAACATGTGTCCTAACCAGAAAATATGACAGTTCAGAGGTAGGGGAGATTTTATTGCAAATCTTGGGAAATCTGTAAACTTTGGCTTCTTATTTATTTCAGATTCCGAGGAGAAGGTTGTGAAGGAAAGTGTCCTGATTGTGAAGATAAAGAACAGCACCCCGGTCTATAACCTGTCAGCAGCTTGTAACTTGTCTGCTGAACTGTCACTTTGTTGGAAACCAAATGAATATTCAGAATGTCATGAAATACCTTACACCAGGCGGGAGATTCGGAGTGAGGTAAAGGACTGATCACAATCGGAGGGTTTATCAAGACCAATGTATCTGTACACTCTGGAGATAGTGGTGATTTTTGCCATAATTTAATAATGATAAATCACTGTTTTTTCAGTAGCGGTGGTCATGTGATGATCACACATATCACTAATATCAGTGCTGTACCAAGCCATGCACATGTGTCAGCTATAACATATAGTTATTTATTATTTAACTAGGGAATTACTATTTAAAGGGAAACTATCAGAAGATTAGATTAATCTAACCTGCTGATATGTCCCTTTTGTGCAAAGGGCACTGAGGGAAGTCTCTTACCTTCATCCTCAGTAGTTAGACCCTTATGGTAATTGGGCCTTTTGGAGTGGGCCTGCCAGGGGCAGGGCAGTATCGGCTCTCTGGGGCAGTAGCTCTGCCCCCAGTGCACCAAACTGTCCAATTAGCATAAGTATGTAACTACTAACTGCACAGGAACTGGTGCCCAGGATGAAGGTAACAGACTTACCTTCATCCTCAGCACTCCCTGCACAAAAGGAACATATCAGTAGGCTGGATTAGTCGTTTTCCTTTGAGTATTACTTCATCACTTTATAGTACTTGGTTTTCTTATGCACTGTAGTGGCTGTATACTATGGCAGGACAGTGTGGATGACTTGGGGGGGTCTTTTCGATACATGCCATATTATTGAGATGTGCTCCCCTAGATTCATGAGAGAGGCACTTCAGATGCCTACAGGTGTGAAATATGGATCTGTATAGGGTCCATGCACACAGTTTTGGGAAGTGCATGACATGCTTATGGAGGACCTGACTAGCACTGTTCTAGGAATACTGTAACCTGTGAGTAACACCATTATGGAGGAATGGATGCATCTGTCAGTTGCTGTGCATACCTGAGTATGTCTCAGACACGCGTGTGTGTGTATGTATACGTGTGTGTGTGTGTGTGTGTGTGAGCACTCCTTGACTAAATCTTCTTGTTTGCATAAGGTAATTCAGGTTGTGCAATGCAAGTCCTGGTCCAAAACAAAAGCATGGTAAAGCTGCACACCTGTCAACATTGTGCAATGTATAATAGTAGGAATGTGGTTTGGTTTGGTTTGGTTTGGTCGTATGTCTTCTGGGAATTACACAGATGAGTAATTTGCATAGGAGGAATTTATAATGATACAATGATACTAATAGGTAACCCTGATGGCCCACATTTATAGGAAACATTACTTAGGATTACTGTATGTCATAGAATGGTCTTCAATGCTCATGCTGTAAAATGAAAACTGATTCTTGTTTCAACAGAAAATGGGATCCGTGAAGCTGGAGAACCTGCACCCCTCTCTTTGTCTTCAGGTACAAGATCATAAAGTAAAGCGCTGTAAAGTGCGGCCTATCAGATCATGGGAATGATGATATCATCAAGAGAGAATTTATTTTTTGGTAATGATAGGAGCAGGGTAAAGGAGAACAGTGAAAAGTAAAGCATAAGGGGTCCCAGCAGCACTAAGTATTTCAGGAGAGTAGTTATTATTCTTTGAGAGAAAGTGACCCATTTACTCAAATGATGGTTATGATTAGTGATGTTACATGGATGTTACA
>NC_091457.1:111753132-111915632 GCF_027789765.1 Dendropsophus ebraccatus | reverse complement strand
CTGTTGTAGATGGATACAGCCTTAGTACTGTCTGGAAAAAGCACGATTACTAACCGGTAATCTTTTCATTAGCCCATGACAGCACCCCTGGAGAGGAGTGGAAATTAAACAAAAGAACTAATTATATAACAAAATTTGGCAAACAATAGTAATAGGGTTGGGTTTTAGATGACGCCCAATGACAGCACCCCTGGAGGACTAGAATAGTAATCCCCCTAGGGAGGGGGACCACAGCCGAAAGAACCTTTCGACCAAAGGACAAATCTGATATGGGATTTAGCTGTAACCTATAGTGTTTTAAGAATATATGGACCGAAAACCATGTGGCTGCTCTACATATCTGGTCCAAGGAAGCGTCAGCCCTTTCTGCCCAGGAGGTTGCTACTGCCCTAGTGGAATGGGCCGTAAAATAAGCAGGAAGGGTCTTATTCTGGGCTGTATATGCCATAGTAATGGCTTGTCTGATCCATCTACTAACCGTAGGTTTAGAGGCAGCTTTTCCCTTGTTAGGGCCCCAGAATTGGAGTAATAAGTTTTCGCAGGAGCGAAAACTTTTGGTAACCTCTAGATACTTAAGGAGGCATCTTCTTACATCAAGCGAATGATAAGTTTGTTCCCCACTGTTTGTTGCATTGTCACAAAAGGAGGGCAAAACAATTTGCTGATTCTTATGAAATTCAGAAACCACTTTGGGTAAAAATGAAGGTAGAGTTTTCATGATCACTCCCCCTCTAGCTCCACCACGCCACCCATGCCTCCCCCCGCACGAGCCCTCAGACAAGCCGGGAGCGGCGGTGAGCGCAGCGAGAAGCAGCAGCCTTTCCGACCCCCACCAGACTCTAGGATTCTGTCCGGAGACAGACTTAGTCCACCAGGGAGCCCCACAAGGCAACAGCCGCCGGGGGACCTGCAGCCGGCGTGGAGGAGGTATATGATCTTCATCCCGGAATGGGACGAGCAACACAGGCTTCCCATCCGCAGGACAGGAAACCTGAACTGAGGTATGGAGAGGCGTGTCAAGATTTTATCTTCACAGGTTTCCTGTCCTGCGGTGGGAGGTCCTCTCCAGGGGTGCTGTCATTGGGCGTCAGGGTAAACATTGATACAGCAGCAGGCAGGGCTTTTCCAGGTAGGCTGGATTCTGCTTTTCCTCAGTGTGACCATACCCTAATGAATATCAGAAGAGTAGGCCGGCAGTCCCGCCCCCAGTTAACCAAAACAACTTATCACAGAAACAGCGCTGAGGATGAAGGCAAGAAACTTTTCTCCCTATAGTGCACGGGTTGCTGAGAATGAAGGCATAAGTACAGTAGATACTTCTATACTGTTTGTGTTTCCCCTTAAAAAGGGGGTTTGAAATTTTGGAAAACAGAACACCTTGACAGATTTCTAATCCATCTAATCCATCCATCAAACCTGTAAATTCGATGTGTAACTTGACATGTCACCGAGACCGCATTAACTCCATGACCTTTAAGCAGAGCCAACAGGGGTACCACAACACTGCCATGAACTTTGCTCCCCACTCAGTGTCTGTGTGGGCAGGACGGGACCATAGATTTACATTATACATCCGTCCTGCTCATATACATCCGTCCTGCTCATGTGACAGCCAGAAGAGAACAGTTAACTAATAAAGTGAAAACCAAAACGACGCAGATCCCAGAAACATTCATACAAATTAGCATAGAAAACAAGTTTTACTAGAAAATTACAAGTTGCATTAGTTTCAAATATACAAAAAGTACTATCGTAGAAGTAACATTCTTAGCGCAAAAAGGCTGCTTGATGTCCAAGCAGCATCAAATCCAACATATTAAGGTTGTGCCCAGGCAAATGAATGCTAAATCACATTCAATAGATGGTGTAAAGTTCTACAATGAAGTCAAGCTAAAAAGGAAAAAAGTTTAAACTTGGTGTCATAATGTTTCTATAGAGAGTGGAATCGTAGAATGCAACATTACAACGGCACTGGAACTTTAGTCACTTAAATTTAACACCCTGGCTCTGACTTCATGCCACACATACTGCACTTAGTTCATTTGGTGCAAAGACATGCCAAAAAATCTTTCACTTTTCCTCATGTGCTGACAGAGGTCAAAGCGTCCACGTGTCCCGCATCATATCTTGAAGAGCATGCAGGCTCAGAACTGCTGGATAATGAGTTTCTTCTTCACATCATGCGTAAATCTGTTAAACTTGAATAAGTCGCTGTCGTAAAACGCTGACAAGTTGTGGATATTAATCTGCCGAGCCTGAAATGAAGACATTGGTGCTCAAAGCGGGAAACAATGCACATATTGCTTAAAATTTAAGACACCAACCTCCCCCCCCCCCCCGAGATCAGAGATCTCTGTCCATTTACATTTCTTTAGAAGCACCATACCCCAACCCACCCCCACAACCAATAGTCACATTTTTATTGAACATCTGCTTGGGGAGGGGGCAGAGTAACCAATTTATAAATCCTGCCAGTTAAATATTTTAGGCATTTGTCAAACCATTGGAAAGACCAGGGAATTGTAGTTTTTCAACAGCTGGAGGGCCAAAAGGTTCCCCATCCCTGGTATAGGCCAAGGCTTTTGATTGGAAAGCTTAAATGATAAAGTCCTTGACCCCCCCCCCCCCCCCCACCCAAAAAAACTGCATAGAAGCTAGAGAACATAGTAGTAGACTGCTGTAAAAATTGTAAGCCATGCTGAATTAGTGAGAAGGATATGCTTTCCTACCATGTGATCTACCAGCAAAAGTATCTTTAGCATAACGTCAAAGAGGCTTACCTTGTCTACAAGATCCTTCTCAGACACCTCTATCGTGTCCTGCTGTGCACCATATCTATTCCTCTGGTAGGTTACTTGTTCAGCCACCAATTGTTTCAGTATAAAGAGCAGAAGCTCATTGTTGTCTCTTCTGAATGCCAGGTATCTGGCAAATGTCTGTAAATGTAATATTCCATGTTACAGCTCTGTGTATTTATATTGTTCAGTTTAACCAAATCATATTTACCATGGATACAGACAGATTCAGGCAAGCAAAAAAGGCTTCTTATTGCATAATTCATACTAGTAACATCATCAAGAAAAGTTTAACATACCTTTCTCATGCTTCGCATAACACTGAATTTCTGTGTGTCAATGAAACTCTCCAGCATTACTCTTATGGCCATATTTACATCATCCTCAACCACATAATCCCTCAAGTGCATTCGTGCATGTGCCTCTGCCATACGAATCATTGATTCAATGTGTCGTACGGTAATGGGGATACTGCCAGTAGCCTGGAAAGGACAAAAAGGTTAAATAGAAGAAACACACAAGTACTTCTACATTATACAGCAATTTTGTAATAGAAAAGCTACCATATTGCGAAATAAGAACCTAACAGACCGGTGCCACCTAGTGGCAGAATAGTAGTATACTGGTCCCCTTAATCTCTGCAGCCAAGAGTGCTGCTTAAAGGACAAGTGCCCAGTAATTGAAGCACATTACAAAGTTATATAACTCTGTAATGTGCTTCAATCACCTATCTGCCTCCCTTCCCTGTCTTTTCCCCCCTCCACCCCCCACCATGAAGTGTCCTGACTCACACAGACCTGATTACTGTCGTCACGTCACCAAGCTCTTCTCTCAGCTCCTTCTCCTGTTACACTAGCCTCCCCCCTCCGCTGCCTTGTCAGGTGACAGGTTTGCTCAGCTCCCATTGGCTGAACAACTGCAAGCCATCACTTGTCACATGTCATGCTTATCTTCCCTCAGACTGACTCCGGCACATAGGCAGCTCCCCCCTCCCCTCATACCCTCTCTCCTGCTGCCGTGGACTCCATGAAGGAGTCATGTCACTAGAGAAGATAAGCTGAGCATCATACCAAAAGTAATATCAAAATGAGCAACATACCATGGACTCTTTCCTAAGATCACTGTACATCTTTGCCACTTTATCCTGATCCATCTGGTTCAGCTTTGGGCGGACCTTTTCCTTGGCATATATGATGTATTTCTTCAGCACTTCTTGAGGCAATGGTTCCACACCAAATGTATTGGGCAGAACATGTTCCTCTGCGTCTCCATTTATTACATCTTTGTTGCTTGGATGATGTTTAATATGGCTCCCAACCACAAACCTAGCCAGCATTTCATCCTAAAAACAAAAGCCAATATTATTTAAAAAGAGGACAAAAGATTATGCTTGAAGAGGCTACTTCAACAATGCATTAAACATGGTACCCGGAAACAGCTCCCAGCACACACAAATATATCCACTAACGACAAGAGGGGGCCAAGTGCACCACCACTATATGATGGAATTACAAGTCATAGCTTGTACTGTTCAGCAAGATTTACTGTATTCACTTCATGGACAACATAGAGCTCATCATTTACCTGAACAGGGTCCACTGTGTCTCTCACCACACAGAGAATGTCAAATCGAGACACAATGGGCTCAGTCAGATCCACATTCTCAGAAAACGTTAATGAGGGGTCATAACGTCCTCCTGAAAGAAAAATGAGTTTAAAAGAATGACCTGGTGCAGCATTTTACTGAACAAAAGAAGATAAACTAAAAGGGTTTTACCAATGGGGTTGGCAGCAGCAATGACAGTGCAGCGAGCCTGCAAAGATGTGACAATGCCGGCCTTAGAGATAGAAATACTCTGCTGCTCCATGGCTTCATGGATACTTGTTCTGTCTTGGTCATTCATCTGCAAATTAGATGACTGCATTAGTATACAAATGGGAGCCAGAAACACATATGGGCCTTAAATGGTCAAATTGGAAATTATTCACAGAAGCTACAGACCTTATCGAACTCATCAATCAGACACACTCCTCTGTCAGCCAAGACAAGGGCTCCTGCTTCTAAAGTCCATTCCCTGGTTACAGGATGGCGCTGGACATAGGCTGTCAAACCCACAGCTGAAGCTCCTTGGCCAGTGGTGAACACAGCTCGGCTTGCAACTTTTTCTACATACTTAAGAAACTGGGATTTTGCTGTTCCTGGGTCACCACATAGCAAGACATTGATATCCCCTCGGACTTTGTGCTTACCACCTGCAGGAAGAAAAAAGAAAATAAAACATCGGCACAAATCAAACAATTGCAGCGTATATTTTTCTAAGAGGAGAAAAGCTACAGACAGGTCAATTTCTTTTTGCACCCAACTATTTGAGTTTAGCTTTACACCCAGAAAATCCTACTTTACACCCAGTGTTGGCCACCACTAGGTTTTTAGTTAAATTTCACAGTTTCATCTAGATCTAGTGTACACATAGGCACAATGGATCAGAAATAAAAGCATAAAGACCGTTTAATAGCTACACTATCAGTGGTGGATTCCACAGATATCGGCCATTGTCTTACATACACACCTGGGTTTTTTGGCTCTCCTCCAAATAAAGCAAGAGCAAGGCCTCTTTTGATGTCCTCATGTCCATAAATAGATGGAGCAATGCTCGCAAAAATCTGCAAAAACAAAAATATGTAGGTGTTATAAACTGGTTCCTGAAACTGAGCTTTTTTTTTTTTTTTTTTTTTTACAGTGTTAGTTTTCCAGCTTACCCTTTCTCCAATTCGTTCATCTTTGGAAAGAGCCACAATGGCTTTGACATCCTCATCAGTTAATTCTGCTACAGCAACTTTGTCATCTTTTTTAGTGACATGATTGGCAAGAATAACCGTGGCAAACACCGGGAAACCGTTGGCCGTGTTAAGGGATCCATCATAGTTGTTATGGTAAATACCAGTGAGTTCCTGTCAGAAAGAACATAGCTCAACTGCAGTAGGTACATACCACTAACATCCCTTTATTCTCAGACTCTAGGCACCCCATAGAATAACAGAATATCATAGTACTGTGTCATTACCCATTTAATACTTACTATTTCATCTCCAGGTTTACAGCTGTCCACCAAATCTGCAAGAAGGATAGCATCTTTGGAGCGAGGAAGCCTGCCAGCCGCCACTTTGCCTGGACTCTCCTGAATGGTGATACGCTGGTAGTTCTGATATACAGTCTGGAAAAGGAAGGGAGGGGTGATAAAGGAAACCTGTCCCCAAATGCTTTTACACATACAAGTAATGAGACAGTATCAAAAACATCATACCTCTTCCATGTTGATTTCAAATGGTCCCAAAGACTGACACTCAGGACAGGATCCTGGCTTCACCTCTTGGTTCTGAGACTGGAAGAAAGGCCCCAAGACAAAGTTGCATTTGTTACAGTTGTATTTCACCATACTGAGCTGCGGCAGGACCCCTGTACAGCAGGTCACCACACCACTGGTACGGATCAGCTGATTCAGATGCAGCTGCCTAGAAGGACAAGAACCATAATCACATATTTGCATACACCACATTAACCCCAAACCCACAAGCAGCACTGTAACAAGACTCACCTGAGGGATCGAAGCTCTTCTACCAGTGGAAGGTGAGAGATGCGGACATGAATTTCACGGGCAATACGATCATACTTTGGGTACATGACCAAAACAACCTCCTTAGCGGCCTCATCAAAAATTTTTAACATTTCTGCAGGAGCTTCTGGCAGGAAATAAGCCAAGACATGCTCACGGGCAGCTAGGTCTTCATAGTTCACCACTAAACTCTCCTTATTGTCTAAAATGAGAAAAATTAAATAGAACATTACATCTTATAGCCTCCAATGTGGGAAAAACATTGAATCTCAGTAGGTCACCTACTATTAGGCTTAGGCTGGGTTCACACTGCATTTTTGCAATCTTTTTCTTCATCCCGTTTTTTGCTAAAAACGGATGGAAAAAAAACGGATGCATTAGTGTGCATCAGTTTTGATCCATTTTTTTGATTGATTTCCATTGTAAAAAAAACGGATCCTTTTTGTTAAACTGACACAAAAGTAGTGTCAGCTACAATCCGTTTTGATCCTTTTTTTTCTTTACAATGGAAGTCAATGGAAAAACGGATGGACACAAATGCATCAGTTTTTTGCAAAAAACGGATTGCAAAAACAGTGTGAACGCAGCCTTAAGTGACAGATCTCCCACACTTAGGACCCCTCCCCTCTATTAGACATGACAAGCTTTAGCTAGACTGTATAAGATTCAGCACAGCTACCCACCTTTGCACATATCGCTAATCTTTTCTTTGAAGACATTGTGCCCATGCTCATCAACATGGGTCCTCAGGAAGTTTTTAAACCGATGGTAGATCTCCAGGCGTGTTGCCGCCATGGACACCCATTCTCTCACAGAGTGTCCCTTCATATCTTCTAAGTTCTCAATGCTCTCAATCATCTCTTCATCTTCGTCTGGGGCTCCTTCTGCAGCACGCTCGGCCAGCCTGCGTTTACGAGCAGGACGATCTTCCTCCTCCTCATCACTGTCTGTAGGCAGAAAGATGGTTTAGTGGTGACACATTCAACATTTGGGTAATATTTGTTTGGTTTCAAGGTTAGTCTTCAGCTAGGTTAGAAGATAACATTTGTTGGGGTGCCAGAGATGGATGGCCCACCAGTGGGCTAACATGGGTGCAAGGCTAAGGTAAATTAAGCAGAGCTGTTGCAGAACTACAACCACACAACAGAGCACTATGTAGTGTTTTATATTTCCATATAGACCCGAACATCTGGCTGCAGTGTTTTTGGCTATTCAATATAATAAAAAAGGCAGTTTTCAGCAACTCACTGAAAAGCCAGTAAATACCAACCATACAGTAGACCTCGTCGCATACGACCAATATCCCGGCCCATATCTCGATCTCTCACTCTCATGGCCTGTTCAGCTGCCTCTCTCTGACTGGCAGTGAGCTCCTCAATGTCTTCATCGTCCAAGCCCTCAGCTTCATATATATCCAGCTCAGAAATTGGGCGATAATCCCTGCAACCCACAAAAAATTACATTGAATGCATTGAACCCATAGGACAGCTCTTCAAATTGATGCAGCTCGTAAGGTCTAGAACACGGTACCTTTCCATGCCGTCTCCAATCAGTTCCTCCCCATCTTCCTCCTCATCCACCGGAAGACCCTCATCTCCCAAGAGGCCTTCAGACTCATCTTCAAAGGGAGGAAGATCTCGCCCAGGACTGGATGTGAGGGCATCTCCACGTCTGGACCCAGTTCGGGGGCTTGTGGCAATAGTAAATGATTCAGAGGAATCCTGCAATACAATGGTTAGCAGTTACTACTATTGTAGGAGTTTAAGCCAGAAGTGTGGATGCTGAAAAGCTGTATTTCACTCCATCACTGGTCATTCCATGATTAGAAATGATGTGCGGACATTGGAAAAAACTCTGTTCAGCTGCAAGGCTGGACACAAACACTTAGGACTTCCAGCATCTGAAGAGGTTGGATGCCAGTTTATAGCTGTATCCGTGTTTTCCAAGACCCCCTCAGGTGGCATCCAACTTCTCCAGATGTGAGGAGATGGACGCTGAGTGTTCATGTTCGGCCATGGGGCAAAACCGGGACATTTTTCTGATGTTAGATATTAGAGGGTATACCCATCTGGATAGTTATTTCCATCCACAGTATAGCCAGGGTAAGGCATAAGTGCCACATCTGGCCATAGTGCACTGAGTTACACCTGACCATCACATGACTCCACAGGCAACTACTTGGGGCATGCTGGGAGGGATAGTCCTGCAATGCACAGACAGCTACTTCACACTAGTATTCTCTGCAGCAAGGAGAGCCACATGGAGCCCCCCCAGCATGGCAGCTTCTCCCACATAGGACAATGGGGCAGGCTGCAGCACCCAGGATGATGGGGTACAAGTGAATCATTACTCCCACCGTGACTGCGCCACTTCCCACAGGCTGCATCAATGTCGGTCTATAAAAGTACACAGCTAGCGCCCCTGCACTGCCACGTCTGCCTGATCACACACCGGCCCCGGTAACACAGCTTCCAGCCCTCCCTCCGGTACTATGATGCCCCCCTCTCACCGCCATGACGATGCTACAGCCGGACACTCCGCACACACGCAGCACAGACTTGCTCCTTCCCGCGGTTTGGCGCGAAAATACCACGTGATAGACTGAAGCCCGCGAAATTCTCCGGTTTTGCATAAACTCCGCCCGATTCTCTATACTACGTAGTGGAAATGGGCGGTGCGTATTGTAGGGGGCGGGGCCAGACACGAATAATAAGGCTACAGTATTGTATAAGGGGAGGATAGAGGGTTAGTATGGTCCTCGCTGGAATGGGTCTAGGTCACGGGTACAGAACCTTGGCTCTCCAGCTGCTGCAAAACCACAACTCCCATCATGCCTTTGGCTGTCCAGGCATAATGGGAGTTGTAGTTTTGCAACTGCTGGAGAGCCAAGGTTCCCTACCCCTGGCCTAGGCAGAGCTCAGGACAGAACATGTATCATCTCCCTTATGTCCTACCAGCCACCCTGACCTTTCAAGGGATTTAATGGAAAATACTACTAGAACACTCAAATATGTCTATTGTAATAAGCAACACAAGAACAAGGGGGCCTAGTCTGAGGATATGGGGGGAGATCAGAAGCAACATGAGAAAATATTACTTTACTGAAAGAGTAGTAGATGCTTGGAACAAACTCCCAGCAGATGTGGCGGGTGAATCTATAGGAAGGGAATTTTCACATCACCATTTGCTGATGGCTCCCGGCCCGCTCAATCACTGTGCCGCGTATAACTGTATGAGCTCCTGACTAAACAGTAAAAGGGCCAGCGTCAACACCCATGGCTCCCAGCCCGCTCAATCACTGCACCACATATAACTATGAGCTCCTGACTAAACAGTGAAAGGGCCAGCATCAACACCAATGGCTCCCAGCCTGCCAAATCACTGCGCCGTGCCACATATAACTGTATGAGCTCCTGGCTAAACAGTGAAAGGGCCAGCATCATCACCAATGGCTCCCAGCCTGCCAAATCACCGCGCAGTGCCACATATAACTGTTAGTGATGAGCGAATAGTGAAATATTCAATATTCGTAAGAATATCTCCCAGATATTCGAACGTTTGATCGAATATTCGATCCCATTAAAGTCTATGGAAACAAGTATTCGATTATTGAAAAACATCTATTCGACCACTTGGAGGTCACCAAGTCCACAATGACATCTCAGGAAAAGGAAAGGGGGATTTGAACGCTTATCGAATATTCGGCGTACTATTCGATAATATTCGATACTATCGAATACCTTACTATTCGATTGAATATCTATTCGAACAGTATTCGCTCATCACTAATAACTGTATGAGCTTGTGACTAAACAGTGAAAGGGCCAGCATCAGCACCAATGGCTCCCAGCCTGCCGAATCACTGCACCACATATAACTATGAGCTCCTGACTAAACAGTGAAAGGGCCAGCATCAACACCAATGGCTCCCAGCCTGCCGAATCACTGCACCACATATAACTATGAGCTCCTGACTAAACAGTGAAAGGGCCAGCATCAACACCAATGGCTCCCAGCCTGCCGAATCACTGCACCACATATAACTATGAGCTCCTGACTAAACAGTGAAAGGGCCAGCATCAACACCAATGGCTCCCAGCCTGCCGAATCACTGCACCACATATAACTATGAGCTCCTGACTAAACAGTGAAAGGGCCAGCATCAACACCAATGGCTCCCAGCCTGCCGAATCACTGCACCACATATAACTATGAGCTCCTGACTAAACAGTGAAAGGGCCAGCATCAACACCAATGGCTCCCAGCCTGCCGAATCACTGCACCACATATAACTATGAGCTCCTGACTAAACAGTGAAAGGGCCAGCATCATCACCAATGGCTCCCAGCCTGCCGAATCACTGCACCACATATAACTATGAGCTCCTGACTAAACAGTGAAAGGGCCAGCATCATCACCAATGGCTCCCAGCCTGCCAAATCACCGCGCAGTGCCACATATAACTGTGAGCTCCTGACTAAACAGTGAAAGGGCCAGCATCATCACCAATGGCTCCAAGCCCGCTCAATCAATGTGCCGCGTATAACTGTATCAGCTCCTGACTAAACAGTGAAAGGGCCAGCATCAGCACCCATGGCTCCCAGCCCGCTCAATCACTGTGCCACATATAACTATGAGCTCCTGGCTAAACAATGAAAAGGCCAGCATCAACACCAATGGCTCCCAGCCTGCCAAATCACTGCGCCGTGCCACATATAACTGTATGAGCTCCTGGCTAAACAGTGAAAGAGCCAGCATCATCACCAATGGCTCCCAGCCTGCCAAATCACCGCGTAGTGCCACATATAACTGTTAGTGATGAGCGAATAGTGAAATATTCAATATTCGTAAGAATATCTGCCAGATATTCGAACGTTTGATCGAATATTCGATCCCATTAACCCCTTAGCGACCCATGACGTATCTGATACGTCATGGCGCTGCGGGGGGTGTTCAGAGCGGGGTCCCGCCGGGACCCCGCTCTGAACGGCGCTGATCCCGGCTGACACGTGCAGCCGGGCAGTGCCTCTGTTAGCCAGCGCGGGTCCCGTTGCCGCGCCGGCTAATTAAGCACTTCAATGCAGCTGTCAAACCTGACAGCTGCATTGAAGTGCTTTATGCACAACATCCCTGGTGTCTAGTGGGTCGGATCTCCCCCCCGCGATGCGATCGCGGGGGGAAGATCCGTTCTTCTGGCCGTGCCGGGCCTCAGCGTCGGAATGACGCTGATCCCGGCTCGGCAGTAGATTGCTATGGCCTGCAGCAGGCCATAGTAATCTATGACCGATCTAATCGATCTTTGCTGTGTATATACACAGCATTGATCTCTATGAGAGATCAGTGCTGTCTATATACAAGTCCCCCAGGGGGGCTTCTAGTCCATGTAAAAAAAAAAGTAAAAAAGTGTTTTTATTAATAAAAAATCCCCTCCCCTAATAAAAGTCCAAATCACCCCCATTTTCCCATTTTATAAATATAAATTAATAAATAAATAAATAAACATATTTAGTATCGCCGCGCGCGTAATCGCCCGAACTATTAATTAATCACATTCCTGATCTCGCACGGTAAACGGCGTAAGCGCCAAAAAATCCCAAAGTGCAAAATTGCGCATTTTTGGTCGCATCAAATCCAGAAAAAATGTAATAAAAAGCTATCAAAAAGTCGTATATGCGCAATCAAGGTACCGGTAGAAAGAACGCATCATGGCGCAAAAACTGACACCTCACACAGCCCCATAGACCAAAGGATAAAAGCGCTATAAGCCTGGGAATGGAGCGATTTTAAGTGACATATATTTGTTAACAATGGTTTGAATTTTTTACAGGCCATCCGATACAATATAAGTTATACATGTTATATATCATAGTAATCGTAACGACTTGAGGAACATGCATAACAAGTCAGTTTTACCATAGGGCGAACGGCGTAAATGCAAATCTCCCCGAAATCAAAACAAATTCGTTTTTTTTTTTCAATTTGACAGCGCAAATGATTTTTTTCCGGTTTCACAACATATTTTATGGAAAAATTATGCCTGTAATTGCAAAGTACAATTGGTTTCGCAAAAAATAAGCACTCATATAAGTCTCTAGGTGAAAAAATGCAAGCGCTATGGACTTTTAAACATAAAATGGAAAAAGCAAAAGCGCAAAAACGAAAATTGGCTTGGACCTTAAGGGGTTAAAGTCTATGGAAACAAGTATTCGATTATTGAAAAACATCTATTCGACCACTTGGAGGTCACCAAGTCCACAATGACACCTCAGGAAAAGGAAAGGGGGATTTGAACGCTTATCGAATATTCGGCGTACTATTCGATAATATTCGATACTATCGAATACCTTACTATTCGATTGAATATCTATTCGAACAGTATTCGCTCATCACTAATAACTGTATGAGCTTGTGACTAAACAGTGAAAGGGCCAGCATCAGCACCAAAGGCTCCCAGCTCGGTCAATCTCCGCGCCGTTCCACATTTAACTATGAGCTCCTGACTAAACAGTGAAAGGGCCAGCATCATCACCAATGGCTCCCAGCCTGCCAAATCACCGCGCAGTGCCACATATAACTGTGAGCTCCTGGCTAAACAGTGAAAGGGCCAGCATCATCACCAATGGCTCCCAGCCTGCCGAATCACTGCACCACATATAACTATGAGCTCCTGACTAAACAGTGAAAGGGCCAGCATCATCACCAATGGCTCCCAGCCTGCCAAATCACCGTGCCATGCCACATATAACTATGAGCTCCTGGCTAAAAAATGAAAGGGCCAACGTCAGCACATGGCAGCACCGGTGCCGGCCCGGACTCCTATGCAATGTATCTGGAATTCCAGACAGATGACAGATTCCGGATGTGCATCTGGAGCCGTCTGGAATTCTGGATGCCCCAACAAAGTTCTGTCTCCTATATTTTCTGGAGCTATTTTCCGACACGGATGCCCTTCATCCTACAGGTGTCCGTGCCCTGATAAGAAATCTGGATACATTTTCTGCACAAGTAAAGGGGCCTTAGCTTTCATTTTACCAGAACAATCTGAGAAATGAACGCTGAGCTTGCTGTGAGCTAATCAGACAGTTCCCAGATGCAACCCATGACATACAGTTCTGATGCGATCTGGATGAGGGAACATGGCGTAGACTCAGGGGCTGAGCCCGCTCTATACCAGTTGGATGCCAGCTGCTACCTGCAGCCAACACTCACCAGTAATGACTGCCACCACTATGATGGCAGTGAATTAACTGTTTAGATACCGCGAACAATAGCGATCACGATATCTAGGGTGGGTTCACACACAATGGATCCGCAGTGGATTTTGCGCAAAATCTGCTGCAGATCCCAAACTGTCATTTTCAATGAGATTACATACTGTCATCCTGCTGCGAGTATGTAAATACCGGCCCCTTAACCCGCCACATACTGTACCTGGTCCGCTTTCCGGCTGCATCTGAGGCTCCCGATCCCCGTAGGATCCAATCAGTGACTGCGGCGGGGCTGTACACTGATTGGCTGAGCCAGACCTACAGGGACCGGGAGCCTCAGATGCCGCCGAAGAACAGCCCCATTAAAGTATGCTCCGTGCGGTGGCGGGTTAAAAGGGTTATCCAGCTCTACAAAAAAATGGCCACTTTTCCCCCTACTCTTGTCTCCAGTTCAGGTGTGGTTTGCAATTAAGCTCCATTTACTTCAATGGAACTGAGTTTCAAAACCTCACCCAAACTGGAGACAACAGTAGGGGGAAAGTGGCCATGTTTTTGTAGTGCTGGATAACCCCTTTAATGGGGCCGGTATTGTCATCCCACTGCGAGTATGTAAGTTTAGGATCCGTAGCGGATTTGTCTGCAAACTCGCAGTGTTGTGTGTGAACCCAGCCCTAACAGGTATTCCGGTTATCTGTAATTGAGGGTGCCGATCGGTTGTCACGGCCTCCGTGCTTGCTGTGACGGATCTATTGATATAGCCTGATACAGCGCCAACTGTGTAACGTGAATGGAGCGCCAATGCACATGCTTGACCACTGATTCATTTTATTTTGGGGACAAGGGACCAGCCAATCTGACCCTACCCCCTGAATAAGCCACCCCTTTAAGGAAAAATCGGATCGCCGCTTTAAGTAACAAGCTATAAGGCTGAGGGATGAGCTGTAATCGTAGTTATTGCGGATCCTGCACTGATCATGATCACAGTCACATAATTGTCCCATCCCCGTGTATTCCCTATAGCAGATCAGGCTTGTGCTTGTGGCTCTGGATGATTCTAGATCGCCAGTGTGGCAGTCTGCAGACAGCTCCCGAGCCTTCTCCCCGCTGACAGGCAGCTCTGCGAGTCACTGGTCACGTGTCAGCAGCACTCAGGAGCCCTGATCCGGAAGCGGCTGCATCCATCGCTCGGCAGACCGCAGGAACTCCAGCAGAGCGCCGAGTCATCGATCACCGGGAGACCGGATCACAAGGTTTCTGATTACGGGGGAGGAACAGAGACACCTGTGATCAGCTGTCAACTTCCTGAGAGGTAACCATGGGTAACGTGTGTGTGTGTGGGGCGGGCAGGGCGCCGAGGCGTGAGGGGGAAGGGGCGGGAGTGTAAACAGAGGAGGATTGTGTCTATAGAAAGTGTGATGGGGGTCAGAGGGCACGGACGGAGTAATGCGGGGACAGCAGAGGCCATAGAGGAGTGGCGACTGCATGGACACAGGTTAGGCACAGCAGGGACGGCTGGGGAAGGGGAACAATGTGGAGCTGGGGAAGGGTCAGGGCAGAGGAAGAAGGGTCAGGGCTGAGGAGGGGCACAGAGGAAGAAGGGTCAGGGCTGAGGAGGGGGCACAGAGGAAGAAGGGTCAGGGCTGAGGAGGGGGCACAGAGGAGGAAGGGTCAGGGCTGAGGAGGGGGCACAGAGGAGGAAGGGTCAGTGCTGAAGAGCGGGCACTTAGGAGAGGGGTCACAGAGGAGGAAGAGTCAGGGCTGAGGAGGGGGCACAGAGGAGGAAGGGTCAGGCCTGGGGCACAGAGGGGAAAGGGTCAGAGCTGAAGAGGAGGCGCTGAGGATAGGGGGCACAGAGGAGGCAGGTAAAGGGGCATTAGAGAGATGCTTGGAGGATGACTGTGTAATTTAAGTTTCATGAAAGCAGAAATGGTCACCGAAAGGTTAACTTCCCATACTAACCAGAGCGCTATCACCTGACACTTCAGGATATAAAGTGGTGGATTTCCTCATTCCTGATGTGTGAGAATCATTGCAGGATGTTCTGTTTCATTATTGCTGTTACCTTGTAGTATGAATACTGCTCTATATGACGGCGGTGGGGATTTCCAGCATGCAGCAGGTTTCGTTTTGAAGCTTTGGCTTCCATTGGTTTTCCCCATCACTGGATAAGCTGCCACACTTGTCTATACGTTGTATCTGGTATTATAATTGTACCCTGTTTTCTTCAATGGGGGTGATCAGCTGCATATGGCTGCCCTCACACCTGTCTATTTGAGTAAATACGGTACATTTATTGTTCCTGAAATACCAATTCTGGAACGTCATTTGTTGGAGCTCGGCGTTGTGGGTTCCTTTGTCATTCACCTAGAAATGTATAAAAGATTAACAGCTGGGGGTTCCTCTTATAGCGTCCAGTCAATGCTGGCGGTGTCATACTAGGAAGGCATGCACCCTTTTGACAAGGGGTCTCTCAGTTGTCAAGTTGTTCAATTTTGACTGGTACAATGCAGAGTAAGAAAATATTCAGAATTATTATTTCATGGAAAATACATTATAGAACATACAACTTAGGCGTGGTTAGAGGTTAGAGGTCCTCTTTAAATGGTATCGAATTTTTCAAAGATGAGAAAACCACAGCAAATAACCCAAGCAATTGTTGCACCTCAAGCGACCAGGATTTGACCCATAGATACATTGACTGGGGGCCATGGCTTTGTATATGGACAGTGCTAACCCTTGCTGCACTTATGGACCAAGCCATTAAAGGGAACCAATTAGCCCGAATCCCGATTTTGCTGATATGGTTCCCAGGAGCACAGTATAGATCTACTATGCAGCTGGAGGATCATACCAGCTGTGGAGAGGCCCGAAGAGGGCTGGCAACTAGTCATCTGGACAGGGAGCTGCCCATGACTAGTCACAGCTCTCTGCTTGTCATCATGCAGTGCAGGTATGATTGGCAGTAAAGAGGCCACTAACGGGTCTCTCTACCTGTCAATCATCCCCGCACTGCAGCAGAGAGCTGTGACTGGTCACTAGCGGCTCCCTGGCCAGATGACTAGTTGCCGCCTTTCTCCCTGTCTCTTGTGGCATAATAATCACCTTCAATGTCGGCACTCCGCCATGTGGTGCACGTGGACAATGTATCGGAACATGCACAGGAATTCCCGGCACACACAGCGGTAAACTTGCAAGCTGCGTTTATTGTCAAGACGAGGTGCACACAATACAGTTGGGCAGAACGCGTTTCGACACAATTGGCTTTATCAACTGCCTTGTGGCATTATAAAACCTCTTTTTCCCCTTGGTAAAGCTGCAGCTGCGTCTGGTAAGCTCTGTAAGCTGCGCAGTAGCTCTGTACTGTGCTGCAGAGTTGTTTACATGATATTCTGTACATTATAGCTGTTATCACAGTGTTGCTTTGTGGAGGGGCGGTGTGGGAAGCTTAGACCCGCTGTCAGCTATCGGGCTTGTGCTGTGGTCACTCTTACGGTTATCTTTTCAGGAAGTGTAGCTCTGCTGCTCTCTCAGCTCATACTTGTGTCCTGCTCAGATCACAGGATGTTTTCTGAGACTCAGAACGACTTCAACACCACCTCCTTGCCCTACACTGCCTCATCGTATGTGACATCAGCACAGCCAACAACAGCTCCTGCAATCCATGGCGCCAATGTTACTGTACCGCATGTGTGTCTGGTCATCCTGTATGAAGACATTAGAAGCTCCAGGTACAGGACTCCTATGTTATAACAATGTATGAATCCGGAAAAGCCTATGTTATGCTGTAGTTACAATTCTGCAGGCTTCACAGATTACAGTAGCAGAATTGTGAGCACAGCTCTGAAGTATAATACAGCCTATGCCTCAGGATCAGTACAAGGTAAGGAATGTTATGTATGTGCACAGTGAGTGCATCTCTGGAGTATAATACACTATAAATCAGGCCAATACATATAGGCTGGGATTAAGGGCTCTTTTACACAGGCTGATAACTGATAACAAGCACAGATCTCACTGATCGTATTTTGAACATTCACGAGGCTCAGCCGTGTATCTGGCGGCATAAACAATGACTGCATCGTTCCTGTGGCCCAGTAGTTTCATCCTTGTTGGCCGCACATCACTTAATTTCTCAGGCTGATAAGCGGTTGATAGCGATAATATAAATGGTCACACAAAACACCCAACCAGCCACTATACTAGTTTGTTCATCGGCTGATTACTGGCTCTTTTACACAGTCTGATTATTGTGAACAAGCATTGCTGTGAATGTGCATTTGGCCATTAATCTGCTCATGTAAAAGGGCCGTGAGGATCAGTGCAGTGACTCAACTGCTCATGCAGATTCACTCTATAAATAGACTGTAAAATAGTGTTCATGTATTTTTCATATGTATCTACCATGATCTTAATGCAGCGCTGGAGTATAAACAAGGCTGTAAGTCAGGATCAGTACAGAATTACTAATGTATGTACACTCCAACAGCAGAAGAGTAAGTGCTGCTCTGGAGTATAATACATCTTTACCAGAAGACTAGTGAGTGCAGCTCTGGAGTATAATAAGCGCTAACTCTAGACCAGTATAAGAAAGGGATGTAACGCGCAGTGACTTATTTTTTATATTGAGTAATTGTAAATGTAAATTGGTGTTTAAAGAAGACCTGTCTGTTTTAGTAAATGGACGTATTCTCATGGAGTAACAGTGCTGGCGGATCTTTTCTTACAGCTCTGTTATTCTAACTAGAAATGTATTACACTAAATAGCCTACATAGCCTGGCACTGCCAGTATCAGACCATAGAGGGACACCCATTCCCCACCCCAGTTGGTAACACCCTCTTGGTTATTTAGTCATGTATTCCTAGAGATAATAACGTAGAAATGGCTTTTTTCCCTGCACTTACTACTGCATCAAGGCTTCACTTCCTGGGTAACATGGTGATGTCACGACCCATTTGTGGCTGTGGCTGCCGGAGAGGATGATGGCAGGGGTACACTGAGGGACACAGGGCACTGGAGGGACACTGAGCATCCCTCTGCCATCATCCTCTCCAGCAGCCACAGCCCACACAGCTCTGGGAGTCGGGTTGTGACATCACCATTTTATCCAGGAAGTGAAGCCTCGATGCAGTAGGAAGTGCAGGGGAAAAAGCACTTTGTGTGCATTTCCCGTAATAGGTGTATATTGGGGATTTATATAATTTTTGGGGGGCAATACAATACTTTAATAGACATTTTTGCCGGACTTCTCTTTCAACTATGCCATCCCTATAATTAGTTTTGTGAAGCAATTTACTGTATCTGTCATATACTTCTACGTGTTTAACTTAGAGAACTTGTCCTTCCTTTTAGGGTGAGATATTGGGACCTCTTGCTCTTAATTCCCAATGTCCTTTTCTTCGTGTTCCTGCTATGGAAGTTGCCATCCGCCAGAGCAAAAATTCGAGTCACATCAAGTCCAATCTTTACCACTTTCTACATCCTCGTAAGTATTTTTTGTCCATTTAGTTTTCTATGACATTTAGTAATACAATTCTAATTCCATGCAGGATAGCACAATGGTCCCCTTGTGTTGTGCATGTTTTATTTATAGAAGGAGGAACATTTTTGAAGCCTGAAAACCCCTTTAAATTCTATAGATTGGGATGCCTGCAGTTGCCCCAACTCACTGACATTACTTGTACAGTCTTCAGTAGGTACAATAATAAATCTGTCCTCAGGAAGCTTTTTCTAGTGGGGGGTGCAAACAAACAGGATGTAGTCATTTAACAGGGGATCTGGAGCTTTGCACATGAGAAAGTGAGCTTTGACCACTGTAGAGATGTAGAATAAAATGAATAAGCACTAAATTTTACTGTAAAAAGTTGACTTTCGATATTTTGTGCAGGTGTTTGTAGTGGCCCTTGTGGGAATCACACGAGCAATTGTATCCATGACGGTCAGTTCATCCAGTGCAGCCACTGTCACAGACAAGGTAATTGTCTCCCATATCTACTCTAAGCAATGCTATCATGTATATCTGTATGTAAGTCTATGGTATGATATACATAGAACTGAGGGTTTTTGTTCTTTCTTCTCAGGTTTTGTGGGAAATCACCAGATTCTTCCTTCTGGCCATAGAACTGAGTGTTATCATCCTAGGTTTAGCTTTTGGTAAGAGACCTTAGAGTTTATCATAACACCTTAACTTCTTTCTGCAGCTTCGTGTGCTATATTTTGCACTTTTATGGTTATTACCTATGAGCGCTGACATAGATGTTGTCTATGCCACACCATTTGTAGGAGGCCTATGATTGGTAGTGCGCTTTAAAGTGTTATTGTCATTTCCAGTTACTTTTGACATGTCCTTGTGAGACCCTCTGCAATCCCGAGGGAAAGTGAGCGTCAGAGCAATCCACCTCTGGCCTGCAGGGGCATCTAACTTGTTTGCTCCATAGACTAACTGAGTGAATAATTCAGATTCAACTGACAGCCTGTGAGTGAAGCACACTACCACAGGTCTCTGAGACCAGTCGTGATCTGTAATTTATGACTTATTTATGTCTGAGGATATGTTAGAAGTTACTGGAGATGACAGTAATTCTTTAACCTTTTTCTATGTGATAACCCTGTCACTATGTCACTTGCAGGTCATCTTGAAAGTAAATCCAGTGTAAAAAGGGTGCTTGCGATTACAGCTGTCCTTTCTCTTGGGTACTCTGTAACTCAGGTAAATCATACCTTTTATACATATATTGATTATAAGTTTGTGATGAAGGGATTTTTCACCTGAAAGATCCTTTGTCAGGAACTACATTCTGTCTTCCCCTATACATTTAAAGTAGAAGTCCAGCAATTTCTAAAATATATCAGTTACAGGTGGGGGGTGGGGGGGAATTGATTACAAGTAGGAAATTGCCTCTCCCCGAATTGGTGGAAGGGGGTGGGAATGCCTGTCCCAGCTGATGGACTGGCCACTCAGCCAATCAGTGGCATCCTGCCCCAGTCACTGACGGCTGAGCCAGTCCATCAGCTGGGACACTCTGGAGATCCCGGAGCCACTGGGGGTCCCGCAGCCACTCACTGCAAGCACGGGGAGAGGAAATTTGTTACTTGTATTCAATTTCCCCCCTTCCCCAGCTGGCTGCCGTCCTTTAGAAATCGCCAGACTTCTCCTTTAAAACAAAATACCTTTTAAAATTCAATAGTTCGCCAAAAAGTAATTATTTTTATGGATTTAAGGAATGTTAGTTGTCTTATTTTTCTTTACTTAGGGTACTCTGGAAATCTTGTACCCAGATGCACACCTCTCAGCGGAGGACTTTAATATCTATGGACATGGCGGCAGGCACTTCTGGCTTGCCAGCTCCTGCTTTTTTTTTTTGGTAAGCAGAAATACTATAATGCAGTAATATCATCTCTTTTAGGGTATAGACACATGTACTGTATAAGCTGTGATTTGCTGCTGTAGATTTTATGCTGTAAAAATCAATATAAATAAATAGCTGAACAAGGGTCAAATTTATGAAGGAGTATGCAGCACTTGTTAACATTTCCATAAAGTGTCACAGTGAGGCCTTTCAATCATCTGTGTGCAGATGCAGCTGCAGTAATTTTCTAGGGAAATCTTTAGTATGTATCTCTCCCTGCATTCAAACAATAAAAGAATGCATACTTACTGTCTCTGCTCTCCGGCGCTGCAGCGATCAGATCTTCATCTTCAGAAAATGTGGCAGCTGCAGCTGGTAAGTATGTCTTCTGTTGATTGATGTTTTTCTGGAAAATCCCTTTCATCGCTCTATTGGGCAGGATATTTCCTCAGATGATAATAGAAGGTCCCAGCAGCAGGAATCCCACTCAAATTTTTTTTTAGAGCTTTCGTGTCCATACTTACATACATGATCTCCAGCAGTTGTGAGATAGCTGCGGATAGCAATGTAACTGAATGATTGAACACAACATCCATCTTCTGCAGATGCTATACACATGAAAGGACCTTTAAAGCTCTATAGCCTTACAAGTACACTTTATACACCCTTCTATGCCTACCTCATAACTGAGCAACGATCACGTAGTGTTAACAGTGGATTATAGGAATTTTACTGTATGAATAGTTTAATTTCTTAAAGGTGATATTGAAGATAAATGTTCATACCCTACTACTGGAGGGGGTGCAATATTATGAAGTATTCTAAATATAAATATATTCACACATATTTCTTTAAGTCAGACATAAATATGTTTGATTTTCATCTTGGACAGATAGCAACCACTCCCAGCGCTGCTGTCAGTGCTCAGCTGTGATCGGTTGCCATGTTTCTCAGAAACATTTTAATAAATCTGCGCTAATGTTTGTATTTACCATTGTCTTCCTGGTCTTTCTTATTTACAGGTATATACTTTGGTTTCTATACTACCCAAAACCCCACTGAAAGACCGCATCTCTCTACCATGTGAGTGATAGACATGACCTGTTCTGTGCTGTACTGTACAGAGTCAATAAACTTCAAATCTATTTTTGGAGATGAATCCCTCTTGCTGAATACTTGATGGAAGCATTCTCTAGTCATGTGCGCATTTATAGCCTGTACCATAAGCTGAGATCTCAATCAGAGGTATGTGCTTGCATTTTGTAGTAGGCTTACACGTGACGGTAAGAGCCTATGGCTGCCACACACATTAAAACCTGAAGTTGCCAATTTAAGCGGTGTGAAGACTAGGTGCTGGCTGCAACTAGCCAATAGTGTTTTTAGAGTTTGCGTCCATTGCTGCCTAGTTCTTGCTAGTAGATTATATTGGACACCTGAAATGTCAATGGCATTACTAGAAATCACATGATCACATTGTCTCTGGGACAGAATAGGAGATGCATACTAACCAATGTGTTTGATGTTGTTTCTTACAGCTAGGAAAAGTTTTTATGTGTATGCTATAATCCTGGCTGTGCTGAATTTGGTGCAAGGAGTTGGGAGCGCCCTGCTATGTGCAGACATTATTAATGGGCTGTGGTGAGTACAGTTTTACAAAGCTTCAGTTTATTCTTCCACCAGTGCAGGGCAGGCCATACACACTATATTGAGATTGTTTGCTACTCCTGGCACTTCACATCCCAGTCTCCAGTAGCGTTGGTTGTAGTATATTTGTTGTGTGCAGGAATCCATGGCCCCTTATACCAAGCCCTATCCTTTTTCATAAAAAGTCACATTTTTTGTGCAGGCCAGTGTTTGGGGAAAAAACAATTATGACTTTTCCCGGCAAAATACATGTAATTTTTTTTTTTTCTGAAACAGTCGCAGATAACTTTGTAAAATAATGTTCTCGGCATATGGGAAATAGACTTCTGCATCCATATTTTATAGCTCTGATGCACGTAGCCTTAATTGCAAATTGATTACTGTTTTTTGTATACAGCACCTCTGCAGACCTCATTGTCTCTATTGTTACAGGCTTCTGACAAAAGCTACACTAGTATGTTACTCTTTTTTTGTTTGTGTACTCTTCCACTATCTGTATGTAAGCAAAAGGGGGAAGCAGTCAAGTGATATATGACTATATGATCAGACTACATAGGATTTGTTTTAGGTCTGCTACCATGGAGACATATGTGTCTGTATAGATCAGTCAGTAGATTTTTAATAAGTGTTATTGCAAAGTTCACTTTTTTATTAATTCTAGATGCCTTGGAGCAATACAAAAAAAAACAATATTGGGTGGCCCACCAATTTGCATAAAAGATGACTCTTACGACCGCTGATATGTACCAGCACTTATTTTTATATTGTAGACACTCACTTACTTTTATACTTCATTTTACAGCCTCGTCGACATCACCACATTTTTATACTTCAGCCTTTTTGCTCCTCTCATGTATGTGGCATTCCTAAAAAGCTTCTTTGGGTGAGTATAACATCAAACCATTACGTGCAATACATAGCAAGTTTCCCCACAGGGACTTCTGGCTGGATTATAGCTGGCCTTTTCATATTTTAGATGTGACATCTAATGTCCAGAAAGACTAAAACATCATCTGTCAGAATGACCCATGCCTGGATGGGTGCTGTAGTAGCTGAATTATTGTGAAGTGTCGATTGCACTGTACATAACAGGCAGTGATGGCTTAAGAGACAATGCAGTATATCTTATATGTAACAAAGAAATCAGGCAGCTGAAGGCTTTTAAATATAACCAAAACACATTGCATTTAAGATATAAAGAATTACCCTTTTAGGCAGGGTTCACACACAGTATATTTCAGGCAGTATTGTGTCCTCATGTCAGGTCCTCATAGCAACCAAAACCAGGAGTGGATTAAAAACACAGAAAGGATCTGTTCACACAATGGTGAAATTGAGTGGATGGCCACCATATAACGGTAAATAACTGCCATTATTTCAATACAACAGCCTTTGTTTTAAAATAACAGCAAATATTTGCCATTAAATGACGCCCATCCACTTAATTACAACATTGTGTGGACAGAGCCTTTCTGTGTTTTCAATCCACTCCTGGTTTTGGTTGCTATGAGGACCTGAGATGAGGACCAAATACTGCCTGAAATATACTGTGTGTGAACCCATCCCTAACGTGTACCTGTTATAAAAATATTTTGACGTGTTAGAGAGACATGCCAAAAGTTTTTATCGGTCCGGTCCTGAGCGTTCTGTGTTAGTGAAAAGAGACGGCTTCATAGACTTACATAATGAGTTCAGCTCATTTCGTGACACAGAGCCAGAAGAGGACCGTGCTGAGTGCGAACTTCTCCCACTTCTTCTTGTTTTCCCGATTGGTCATAATATGAATTCGGACCAATCAAAACTTTTGACGCGTCGCTCTGGCATGTCAAAAGTTTTTCATAATAACAGCGACACTAAGCCATCATGGCCTGTTATATAATAATAATTCCTGTATTTATATAGCATGTTCTGCAGTACTGTACAGAGTACCATCACTTCTGTCCCCACTGGTGCTCACAATCACAATTCCAAATTCCTGTCAGTGTGTATTGGGATGTGGAAGGAGACTGGAAACCCACACAGACATGGGAAGAACTCCTATACAATCCTTGCAGATGTTGTCTTTTTTGTGTTTTAAAACTAGGACCCCAGTGCCACAAAGCAACAGTGCTAACCAAAATGGTATGATCAGCACTTCAATGTAACTGAGATGCCCACAGCATCCATATAGTCCTCCATTCTTCTCTAACATCTGATGTTGTAGCTATGCTGCATTACTATTAATAAAAGGACAAGTGCCATGAAAAACTTTTTCCCAGTAATTGAAGCACATTACAAAGTTATATAACTCTGTAATATGCTTCAATCACCTATCTGCCTCCCTTCCCTGTCTTTTCCCCCCTCCACCCCCCACCAGGAAGTGTCCTGACTCACACAGACCTGATTACTCACCGTCACCAAGCTCTTCTCTCAGCTCCTTCTCCTGTTACACTAGCCTCCCCCCTCCCCTGCCTTGTCAGGTGACAGGCTTGCTCAGCTTCCATTGGCTGAACAACTGCAAGCCATCACTTGTCACATCTCACTTGCTTATGTTCCCTCAGACTGACTCCAGCACATAGGCAGCTCCCCCCTCCCCTCATACCCTCTCTCCCCCCTCCCCTCATACCCTGTCTCCTGCTGCCATGGACTCAGTGAAGGAGTCACGTCACTAGAGAAGATAAGCTGAGCAAGCAGAGTCACCTGACAAGGAGGGGAGGGGGAGGCTGGTGTAACAGGACCTAGAGCAGCCCTCCTGCTGATGACTCATCCTCACAAGAAGGAGCTGCCTGGTGACGGTGACCACAGTAATCAGGTCTGTGTGAGTTAGGACACTTCCTGGTGGAGGGGGGAAAAGACAGGGAAGGAAGGCAGATAGATGATTGAAGCATATTACAGAGTTATATAACTTTGTAATGTGCTTCAATTACTGGGAAAAAGTTTTTCATGGCACTTGTCCTTTAATTCCTAATCAGTTAGTGGAATGCAGAGACTGTCCTGAGAACTATTTGCAGCATACATAGATCCCCCTACCAGGTAGAAAAGCCCTTGTAATGTTGTGCCTATTAAAGCATAACCCAGAAAGGTAAGTACTTTTATCCACTGGTGTATATGGCCATTTTGCATCCCAGGATTACACTAGACAGAACCCCCTCTCTTTATATCATTAGTCACGGCCTGAGCACAGGATAAGTTATATGACTGTCTATATAGATTAATCCTACATGTAACCTAGTGCTCAGAGGTGGACATAAATAGTAAAACTTTTTTTGCTTTTATCAAAATGTGGTCTTTTTCCCCATTACTGATCTATTTACCTTTTATTTCAGGTCTGAGCCCAAAATTCTTTTCTCTTACAAATCCCAAGTGGACGAGCCGGATGACACAGATGTTCACCTCCCACATCCCTATGCTGTGGCTAAAAAAGAAGGGACAGACTCTGGATTTTACTCCAGCACTCAGATTGATACGGCAGCTTATTTAGATGATGTAGCCTCCATGCCACATGTTGGGAGCATCAACAGCATTGACAGTGATCGCTGGAAAGCTATAAACGCCTAAGCCTCGGCTCTCTGAGTCACTATTACATCTCCTGGAGGTTCTGCCTAACTAACCTCTGATCTCTGGATATCCCAAAGTTGGTAAAAGATGAAGAGTGCAAATATCTATGAAACAACATTTTACCCTCCCCTTATGAGCTAAGCTCTTTTGTAGATTATCCTATGGAATTCAGATTGATTATACAAAAGACATTTTCTTATGCTGCTAAGCTCTTGCAATTCTTGAGGAGAGGTGGAAGGTTGCCGATCTTGGACCAAGGTGCAAACATCATCAACCTTGAGGATGATGGAAGAGGCCGGCATGGCACATGCTTAAATGGCTGTCACTTACCCATGCAGAAGTCATCATGCAGTCAGGCTGGACTCCCTGTAATAGGCGCTGGACTCTTTTATGAAGCTGGATCTTTGCTTGCACTGGGTGTCCTGTCTTTTCCCATTGCCAGGACTTGTCAGTACCAAGATCTGAACACACAGGGAGAGATTTATCAAAGGGTGTAAAATTTAGACTGGTGCAAACTGCCCACAGCAACCAATCACTGCCCCTCTTTCCTTTCACCAGAGCTGGAAGCTGAGCTGTGATTGGTTGCTGTGGCCAGTTTGCACCAGTCTAAATTTTACACCCTTTGATAAATCTTCCCCACAGAGTTTACACAGTATCCATTGGTGACATGGAAGAACCTGTTCCATGCTGTAACAGGTATATAAACTGAGGATACCACATGTGATCATGAGAGTTGCGAATCATATGATAATCGAAGATTTTCAGGTTAAAGTAGGGATCTACTTAGAAAGTGGTCCTCTGTGCCTGAAAGATAAGAAGTTATCATAAATCATTGCATTTACCATTGTATCATCATCATTTTATTGCTGGACTTGAAGAGGACAATCCCTTTTGCATTATTCACTTCTAAAGTAAGAATTCATATAATTTATAAAAACCTTTTGACATGATTGTGATTGGTCAGGGTCTCAATGCTGAGACCCCCATTGATCTTTAGATATAGTTGGAAGCAGCCTGCGGCAGAATGTCCTAGCTCGGTACTCTATTGATTTCATTACAGTAAGCAGGCTCTATTATAAGTCTGTGGAGCCCTTCTCCCACAGTGAGATAGATTGAGCGCTAACCCATGGAGTGAAGCATACTTTATCTAGAGGTTGGTTGCTTTAGGCCCCAGACCAATCATAACTATTGACATGGGAATCTAGTTACGGACTGTAATATTTAGTAGTCTCTAACGCTCGTAGTGTTAGTTCTCCAGCAGCTGGTGGGGCCCCAGGTTGGAGGACAAATCATAAGCACTTATGTGAAGAATCTATTTTTGGAATGCTGTATTTTTTATCATATAAAGACACTAAGGGGGACACTTATGAACTGGCATTATCTGTTCCAGAGGGGGCAGATGCGAATACATTTATTTGCATGTGGTCCCTCTGCCCTACTCGCGCCAGTGGGGTGGAGAGGGGGTGTAATGGGGGGTGCTGCCTCTGCTTGCACCACATTTAACTTTTTCAGACGGAAAATGTTAAGGAATCCTATGCAAGCTCTGAGCTGGCGTAGGTTTCACTGTGTGCAAACATGGAGGGGCTCTGATGCACACAGGATTTATGTATATTTAAATCTGCCGAACCTCAGCACTGTGGAGACATTTTTAAGCCTGTCGCTAAAAACGCCGGCCTTAGTAAATGTCCCCCTGGGTGTGTTCTCAGACATCTCTGGTAAGGGCCTAAAGACAATGTGATTATCTGTAATGATTTCATTGTAGAGTAGTAGTCAGCAAACAGGAGCTCTTCAACTTTGGGGTAACTTTACCTCCTAGCATGATG
This sequence comes from Dendropsophus ebraccatus, assembly GCF_027789765.1. Lineage (NCBI taxonomy): Eukaryota > Metazoa > Chordata > Amphibia > Anura > Hylidae > Dendropsophus > Dendropsophus ebraccatus. The sequence goes on along the minus strand of NC_091457.1, from coordinate 111,887,663 downwards.
TCTGTGCTGGGAGTTGTACTTCCTAAAGAGCTGGAGATCCACAGGTTGCAGATCCCTGTACTATAGAATAAAATCAGAAATATCAAAAAGCATCCACCCACATCAATAATCTCCTAACTCTATAAGCGTCTTGAGTTATCCTAATTTGCCATGTAAAAAAATTATACTAAAATGTTTCTTTGAAATATCTACTCCTGGAAAAGCTGGGTGACAACCCTGGGTCTTTGACATTGCCTGCACTGGTTGCCTCATAGCTTTCCTAGAAACGGTAAAACTTCTGCATGGCTTTTGGATGTTTTCTAGCTGGAAGGAATCGCTTGGCATTGCTTAGCTTTTCTAGATCCCTGAACAGCAAATAACTGGTGATTTATGATTGAGGGACATATTTTTCTATAGCTATAAGATTTATCTTTTCCAGCCCCTGCAGTGAGTAATCTTGTCTAGCCACCGATACACTACCACACAAAGTCTCTTTTCACACTGTGTTTCCATTACTTGCTGTCAGTTTTGGCCTTTATCAGGTGAAGGGGTTCTATGGATACTTATACAGTGTACGTCAGAAGCTTCCCTGACTCATATGGTAAACATGCTCTGCTAATGTAGTCTGAAAAGAACTTTATTGGTCAGTGTTCAGCGGATCTATTAAAATGTTTGGGTTCGCCAATGTTAACTGAACCCAAATGCTTGGCGTTTGATTGTCCGTGCATTCGAGTTCAGAAAACGTTGCAGAATTTAAACATTTTGAGATCCACTCAAAACCAGTCAGATTTGTGGTTTCATTACTCTAGAAACCTGTATGAACACCGCCTTCCCCCACCTCGATGGGGCAGCATTGGTAGCCATATTGATTTGTTACCCGGCCTTTCCAATATCACATATGACAACAAATAGTATAGTGCAATAGATATTAATGACTTAGTTATTTTTATATACCCCAATATTACAATTTATTTTTCTTGTGTGACTATATTTAGCAATTCACTGATGACGGAAACTAAAGTATTATCCTAGACATGGAGTCTGTCCTGTACAGATCACATTGGTTCTATACCCTGGTATAATCTCTCTACTGTAGTGTGCATGCCTGCACCATCATAGTAAGCAAATATATGGCTTCCTTGTGGTTCTCATGGTGGGGGTAGTCAAATTTGCCACAAAATTTATAAAGAACTGTCTACCAAGGTAAGTCAGGGCACAGGGACCAGTTTGTGAGTATTTTCAGTCCTTCTTTATCCAGGTATGGGAATCCCTGTTGTAGGGGCAGCCATCTTGTGTTTTATGTTTATTGTCCATATTCAGTAAAACTACTTTTTTTTGTATAGATGATGCAGTTCTCATAGATTTTTTTTTTTTTTTTTTTTGATTGTGTCTTGAATCCTTCCAGGCTTTTTTAGTGTCTATATAGCCAGGCGCTTTTTTTTTCTTTTGTTCTTATGGCTGATTAGAAATATTGCAGAGAATCTACTGATGTGAGTGTATATATGAAGATACTTTATAAAATGTAAATATTATATTTTTATGGTTGTAAAAGATTAAAAAAATAAAAGCTGCTTTGATGAAACATATGAGAATGTATACGGGCTGTTTTATTGATAAATTACTTTTACGTATTCCATAACCTATAGAGATGGACATCAGGTGGGTCAGATGAGGATGTGTATTCATATCCACCCTCTTACGGTTATGGTTGTCAAAAAGAAAAATAGGCGACCATCCATTAAATTACTAGGAAACAACTGGAGCAAACCCTCAGCTGTGAGAAGTTTAGAGTGCACACTATAGGAATACAGACACATTTTTGCATCCATATTATTCACTGTACAATTGTTTAGTATTCTGTGTAGAACCCCCCTTAATTTGTCTTAAGGTGTAAAAAAATGGAGCTCCCCTCCAACAAGCAGACACGTTTTCTGTTTACTTGTACATTTTCTTGCTAGAATAAGCAGAAGTTAAGCGACTTTCTCATTTCAAAGCTCTAAAGTGGGGAACAAAGGCCGAGAAGAAGAGAGACATTTGTCACAGTTTCTACATCACATGCATCAAAGAGAGAGTTTTTCCACGCTGGCTGAGATGCATCGAGCCTCCATCTGTGGATTTGCTTCGTCTTTTGGCCTTTGCATTAATAAAATGGATTGTGTTAGAATCCATTGGGAGATCACAGTCATATTTAACAGATGTTCATCTTGCTACATTCGTAAATCAAAACCCTCATCTTGCCGCCGTCTGGCGACACCTCGTCATATAATTAATGACCGCACATCGGCTCATGTAAATTGGGAAATGTTCAGAGGAAGGGGAGGCTGCATTTCTTATTTAGATATTGGTAATAATGTGAAGGCAAAGTAGTCCATAGTTGTAGTACAGAAAATGTCTGTAGTAATAGGGGAAATATACCATAACAGAAAATCAGTGGGACGTTATATGGCGGATGTGCTGTGATTCTGGAATGCTATATGTGGATGGGTCATGTTTAGTTTCTTGAATACTTGGATCTGAACATAGTAAAAGAGAAAATAGGTGTACTGCATGATGTGGAAAGTGTTGTACACATATATATGTGTAAACTTCACCTCAGAATAACCCTCCCATTACAAAGAAGTTACAATGTTGCAGATAAAGCCAGTCTGGGACTTGTTTACTTCAGCTGTCTGAGTAGAGGGGTCTTTAGCAGAAAGCAGCAGCTGAGAACTGGGGGAAGGAGACTGAATAAATAATAACAAGTATGGCATGCATTGTTAGTCTCATCATGGGCCGCAACATAAGTTATATTTGAGTGCTGCCACAGAACCTCATTTTGAAGACATAAGAGGAGCTTCTTTTCCACCATGTACATGATATTAAATGTCCTCCTTAGTGTTGAGCAGACTTGCAGAACTGTTCGAGTTCAGAAATGTTCTCCCTACCTGAACACTTGGCATGTGTCTCCCATGGGGTGGAGAAGTTGGATGCCACCTTAGGGCTGCCTGGAAAACATCGATACAGAATATATGGCTGTATACATGGTTTTCAGGACTCCCTAGGGTGTGATCAAACTTCTCCACCCGGCAGGAGTCAAATGCCAAGCGTTCAGGTTCAGAGAACTTTGCTGAACCTGAACAGTACTGCACGTCCGCTAAACACTATGGGGGAGATTTATGAAAGGGTGTAAATATACACCTGGTGTAAACTGCCCACAGCAACCAATCACAGCTCCTCTTATATTTTACCAGAGCTGAAAGCTGACCTGTGATTGGTTGTTGTTGGCAGTTTACACCAGGTGTATATTTACACCCTTTTTATAAATCTCCCCCTATGTCTGCAGCAGTGGTTGGCTCAGGAGCTGGTGACTTCAAGAGTTATGAGACAGACTGCTTCTGTAAGAAGAATGAGTAGCACTTAAAGGGGTCCTACCACCATTAAAGGGGTACTCCAGCAAAAAGCTTTTTCCCAGTAATTGAAACACATTAAAAAGTTATATAACTTTGTAATATGCTTCAATCACCTGTCGGCCCCCCTTCCCTATCTTTTCCCCCCGCAATCCCCCCACCAGGAAGTGAAGTAAACTCATTCTTACCTAAAGACTGTTGACCCCAGGCTGCTGTGTGGCAGCCATTTTGTGACAATGACATCATCAAGAGGGAGGCGGGTCTAAGTCCTGTTAGGCCAGCCTCCCTTTGTCAGATGACTCAGGTTGCTCAGCTCTGATTGGCTGAGCAAGCTGTAAGCTATCTAACAGTTTTACAGAGTCAGTTAGACATCACAGGAGACAAAGTGCATCATGGGAAAGCCCAAACCAGGAAGTAAAGAAAAAAATGAAGCCACCAACTGGAGCTTCAGGGACCTGCAAACGGGGAATTTCAAACAGAGACTCTGAAGGGATGGTAAGTGGGAAAACTATGTTTATAATTGATTGATTTTTTTTATCAGCGCCGGAGTACCCCTTTAAGATTTATCCTATAACTACAGCATAGAGGATATGTGCAGGATTGCAGGGGGTCCAAATTTCTGGAACCCCTCATGATCTTGAGCCTCCTGTTGGAATGAAGCAGTGCTCATGCATGTGGACTGCCCCTATTTAGTGTTTAAAGGGGTTCTCTTATTTGGGCAAATTATACCCACTCTGATCTTAGCCCAGAATGCAATGCTCAGCGAAGTTAGGAATAGAGAATAAATGAAGCGGTGGCTGGTAATGAGAAGCAATTTTACTCCGTTCTGGGAACCCTTTGGGGTCCCAGTGAGGTAGGACCCTCATGGACCCTTGTAAATAAGAAATTTGCCGGCAGTCCCTAGTGAACTGCTGCCAAACTGCAGCCCTCCAACTGTTGCAAAACTACAATTCCCATCATACCTGAACAGCTAAAGTTTTACACCAGCTGTAGGACTACAAGTTTGACATCTGTGCCTAAGACAATGCAGTGTACATGTGTGACCACCGCTCTAACAGGGCACTTCTGAATCCTGCTCCCAAAATGCTGTTGGTGCTTATAATCCAAATCCACTCTTGAACCAAAGCAAATTTTCCCATAAGAAATTATGTAAATGCAGACAATTGGTTCCACACCTCAAAAATAATCATTTTTTATTCTGAATAACATGTAGAACAGATGAAATAAACATTTAGAAACAGCTGAATATATGATATTATAAGTTACTGTACAGTATAGCAATCAGCATGTGGTGTATAATGTATAGTAACTGCATAAACCTGAAAACCAGCCCGCAGTTTGTAGATACAGGATGGAGCTGCAGATCCCCATAATGCAGTAACATAGTACAACAGGCTAGAATTACCCTCACGGTCCTGTCCCCTGATGCAAGCCCCAGCCTGAAGTGGATCTGCCATTATTTGGAAGGTGAGGGAGACTTCCTGGCTCAGAGTACAGTGCTGTAGACCCCACTATGCAGACCACGTCCCTCCCTCCCTCCTCCTGCCACCCAGTACAGGGAGCTCTTACACCAAAGCAATGCTCTTAAACCAAGTTACAATTTTGAAAAACTGTGAGCTCTTCTAGCAAAAAGCTCTGAATCCAAGTTACTCTCAAACCAAAGTACCACTATATATATATATATATATATATATATATATATATATATATATATACATAACTATATCCCTTATGCTGTGAATATTACAAAAGACTTAATGGAGGGCCAGCTCCTTCCAGTGGCATCGCTTATCTCGGTGTAACCTTCAGCTGCTGACATGATGTTCATAATAATACTATATACACAGACAGATCTAGGTGTCTATTAATGGTTCCTTTGGATTATTCTGATGAACTCCAGTTTGGAAACATATTTACTGGTAATGACTATGGAAAAGGTTTCATTGGAAATTCAATGTATCTCCAGTTTGCATCCATGTTTTCCAGGCTGTCTTCGGGCCGCGTCCATCCTCTCCAGGCAGCGGGATCCAATTGCTGACCGTTTGGGGTTGTGCGAACCTGAACTTTCGGCACTACCAAACATGGCCACTTTTCCCCCCTACTGTTGTCTCCAGTTCACGTGCGGTTTGCAATTAAGCTCCATTTACTTCAATGGAATTGAATTTTAAAACCCCACCCAAACTGGAGACAACAGTAGGGGGAAAGTGGCCATGTTTTTGTAGCACTGGATAATCCCTTTAACACATATCTATTATGAACCAATGGACTTTCTGCTTTGATTAGAAATAATAATAAAAATAATAACTTTGCAGAACTTTATAATTCTAGTAGAAGCATCAGTCATTACTGCCATATAATACAGAATAATGAAAGCAATAACTGGAACCTAAAAACATAATCAGACAATTTCCTCTTTATTGTTTTAGTGGGTAAAATGTAAGCATGTCAATGTCACAGTAACTCAATGAGTCATGAGGCAGTTTATAACCACAACCCTCCTATAATAACACACACCCAGCTCCAGCGCTGAAAGACTACACTTCCCGGCGTTCCATGCGTCTCCCCGCTCTCCTGTGATTAGTGGAGAAGAAAGGCGCGGCTGTGATTGGCTGCTGTCCTTTCATGGTCTCCAATGGCCGCCGGATGTACTGCGCATGCGGAAAGTGTGACAGTCTTGGGTGCTGCTGGCGCTGGTTACCCTGGTGATAATAATGGGGGGAAGCGAGAGCACCGGCCGGCGGGTGTCCTTCGGGATGGATGAGGAGGACAGGGTGCAGGTGCTGCGAGGAGTCCGGGTGAGAACAGGGAGGGGGTCCTCTCCCCACCTCTGCCTGTGCTGGATGTGTGATGGACAGTATATATATATATATATGTGTGTGTGTATAGCGGCTGCTTACAGAATATTGGGGTCATGCTGGATATACTGGTATCCATATATACACACAGTGCATTATGGGTAACGATGCTTTCCTATGCCTGAAGCTGTGTGGTCCAGGTATATAGTGTATATAGGTATACAGCACTGCTGTCCATGTAATATGTGTAGGGCGGTGCGGCTACTAAGTGGTCACTTATGGCACAAGGCTTTGTGTTAGATGGATGTTATTTGTCGCCAGCGCCATATTCATCAGGCTCCGCCTCTAGATGTGTCCGCACGGTGAGGGGAGGTTGTATGGACACGACTGTACGGGCACAACCCATGTGACTGATTCAGGAGCAGCTTCATCAAGGTGGCCCAGATCACGGCTTACTAGCCACACTTCTGCCTGATCCTGCAGAAACCCAGCGTACATGGGCGACTGACATTATATAGCAGGCATGTCCAAACTTTTTTCGAAGAGTGCCAAATTTGATAAAGTGAACATGTGCGAGGGCCGACCATTTTACATGCTACATGCTATATGCTTTATAACACAGGCAGATAATAGCAAGCTGGATACCTGGGGGGCCGTAAAAGTTCAGAACGCGGGCCGCAAATGGCCCTCCGGCCGGACTTTGGACATGCCTGTTATATAGCAATTCTCCTTCTTAGGATTTGTGTGTCAGCGGTTTAACTGGGTCCGATCACTGCGATTGCCAAAGATTTCAAGGACAAGAGTAATGGCGGCCTCCCTGATGGGAATTTAAAGGCGTTATCCAGCGCTACAAAAACATGGCCACTTTCCCCCCTACTGTTGTCTACAGTTCAGGTGCGGTTTGCAATTAAGCTCCATTTACTTCAATGGAACTGAGTTTCAAAACCCCACCCAAACTGGAGACAACAGTAGGGGGAAAGTGGCCATGTTTTTGTAGCGCTGGATAACCCCTTTAACAAAGTGATTTATTTAAAGGGAAATTTAATGATTTTTTTTTTTTTTTATTTATTTAGATGAACTGGTGTCAGAAAGTTATTTAGATTAATAATTTACTTCTATTTAAATATCTCAGGTCTTTCAGTACTTATCAGCTGCTGTATGCCTTGCTGGAGGTGCTCTCTTCTTCTACCTCTGTCCTTGATAGGAACTGTCCAGAGCAGAAGCAAATCCCTATAGAAAACCTCTCCTGCTTTGGAAGTTCCTGTCATGGACAGAGGTGGCAGCAGAGAGCGCTGTGTCAGACTGGAAAGAATACACCACTTCCTGCAGGACATAACAGCAGCTGATAAGTACTGGAAGACTTGAGATTTTTAAATAGAGGTATTTTACAAATCTATAAAACTTTCTGACCCCAGTTAATTTGAAAGAAAACATTTTCACTTGAGTTCCCCTTTAAGCAGCTGAGTGAAGTCCCAAGCAGAACAGTCGTGTGCAACTTTCATTGAGGTCAGTGCTAGAACAGTCCACAAGTCCATCTGAGTTGGATTGGATTTTCTGTGACAGTCCTGTCACAACACTACACCATTCACTGCAAACAAACTCATTGTGTAGTCCTGGCCTAAAGGATTGTGCAGACTGGATGCAGGTGCAGCAAGCGTAATATCCGTGTCTGATCGTGAGGGCGCCAGGCTGACCACAACACAATGCCAGCAGTCAGAGATCTGTCTAGCCATTCACCTGCCTGAGATAAAAGTCAAACAGTACAGAAAAACTTTCTGAGGGTACAAACACACACACACACACCGTATACGCAGCAGATTTGATGGTGCAGATTTGATGCTGTGTTCAGTTATTTAGATCTAATTTGCTGCGTATCGCAGCAGTAAATACGGTGCGCATACGGTGTGTGGGTTTATACCCTGAGAGAGAGTGAAACCTTTCTTACTACTTCATGGGAATGTTGTGTTAACATCTGCGGTGAAAAACCAAGTGACATGACAGTGGGATTGTCTTTCCATGGATCCAGGCATGCCTCGTGGCTGTTATGAACAGAAACCTCAACACATGTGTGAACAAGGCTTTGGATGCATCTCTGGTAAATGTTTATATGCACCCAGCTGCTACAGTAATCAAACCATAAGGTGCATGTGCAGAAAGCTATGCTGTCTTTAGGACCTGCCAGTCAGCCATGTGACTTCATCAGCAGGTCCTAGAGCAAGCAGTCTGATATGTTGATATGTATGATGGATGGATGATATGTGCAGGACTGAAGGATTGGGGGCTTCATTGGCCGCAGTGTTCATTGCTACTGCATCCCTGTTGACACAACAAGGCAACTTTAGATGCCACCATCATCGCCAATACATAACTGCCATATATAAAGGAACAATCAAGCACTGTATTTTGCTCAATCTTCACAGTCAGTGTATGTGTACTGACAAGTTAAAATATACATAAAACAATATTGTTACTGCTGTAAGGGTCTTCATACTCCCTCTAGTGGTCATATATTATATGACACCAACAAAGGAACAGAATTGTGTGTCATTGACGGTATTTAATAATTAATAATTTTTATTTGTATAGCGGCAACAGATTCCGCAGCACTTTACAATTAGCCGTATTTTTTGTACTTTTGCCTCATGATGTAACACTTAGTATTAGACTTCAGGCAAAGACCTATGACTATTCCACAGTATTGGGTCCTTAGAATTGTCTGGTGACGCAACTTCTACAAGCAGCTCATGCATGTAATTCATCACTGTACTATTCTATTTATATCAGTAGAAATTTTGCGTGGCTTTTCTATGGAATAAAGTTGCTTGAAATTGTATGATGTGTTGTTGGAATTGTTGGCCTCCTAGATCAGATTCCTTCAGTCCATTTCCATCTGTATACATTTTTCCTTTTTTTTTTTTTTTTTCTAGCTTTCTGATGACATTGTAAATCGTATGAAAGAGTCTGCATTGCAGAGCGGTGAGCACAACAAGGCGCCAGGGACCAACTCATCAGCTAATACGTCCCCTCCTAGGGGGCAGCCCACATCAGAAGCCAAAGGTAGGATAGAGCCAAATACTGGACCTGTTGATTGTTTTTTAACTGATAAATCCAGTGATGAGTTGTCCTTTAACTGCAGGCTCTCAGCGATCTGATGCGGGTGGAAGCAAGCAGCCCACGTATACAGAGGATGAACTATACAGGAGGTTAGTGTCTGTATAGCACAAACTGGACATTATACTTAAAGGGTTATCTCAAGATTACAAATTCACTAGAAACTCTCGATCGCAAGAACTGAGGTCACCGTTTCTCCAGGTGAATATAGCAGCAGCACACATGCTGACCACTGCTGCTCCATTTATTCTCTATGGGACTTTAAACCATTGCCATGTACTGAACTTTGGAATGTTTAGAAGTCTCAGACACTGAATGAAACAGTGGCTGAACCAGAAAATAACTTGTAATCTTGGGATGGCCACTTTAAAGAGGACCTGTCACCCCCCCGTGCCGGGGTGACAGGCTCCTGACCCCCTGCTAGATCCCCCTATACTCGCCTAATCGCGCCGGGTCCCGCTTCCTGATGCGGTCGGGTCACGGAGATTTCAGCTCCCGAAGCCCGGCGCGCGCGCACACAGCAGAGTCCGACGCTCATAGAGAATGAATGGGGAGTCCGATGCTCCGTCATTCTCTATGGGCATTGGACTCTCCTGTGACCGTGCGCGCCGGGCTTCGGGAGCTGAAATCTCCGTGACCCAACCGCATCAGGAAGCGGGATCAGGTAAGTATAGGGCGCTCTAACGGGGGGTCGGGAGCCTGTCACCCCGGCACGGGGGGTGACAGGTATCCTTTAAAGGCCCTTCTCTGCTGCCTGCATGTTTTCACAAATATTGCAGGCCGTGTTAAAGGAGTACTTCCGTGTTAAAGAGCATACATTAATAAAGCTATACTACTTTGTTATATAACTTTATTAAAATAAATGTGTATTTTTTTCATTTATGTACTATTAAGTGTTTAGTGGCAGCACCAAAGGGCAACACGGGCCTCTCTGCTGCCACCAACTTTGTGTCAGAACTGTCCAAGCCCCAGTCTTCGCTCTGAAAAAGCATCACTGCACAGTGAACTGCAGAGAGGTCAGTGTCACCCCATAATTATGCCACTAAAATGATAACAGTATATAAATAAAAAAATATATGTTTATCCTGAGCCATGTTAGAAATTCTGCTGCTTTTTCGGTTCTCTCATAGCTCTTGACTCCTTCCCTCAACTGGTACATGATACTTTCTGTAAGGTTCCCACATTTTTAAGGAGATTGTAGACACACATTTCTAACTGTGCAGGTATGAGAAGGAACAAGCCATCATCCAAGAGGAACTGGCCCGTATTGCCAAGAGAGAGCGTGAGGCAGGTCGGGAGCTGTACAACTCTTCCATTCTTCGTGAGAAGAACTACACAAACCAGGAACGCAGGAGGGCTGAGCAACTGGTGAGTGAGAATTGCTTCTGTCACCATGCACGTGATTTACTATAATACATTTAAACTTTTTTTTTAACAAAAAAAGGCAGGTAGATGGAGATTGTGCCGTTAGAACACTTGGGTGGATTATGGGTCCATTGACATGACTACAGTGTAGCAGCTGTGTAGGTAACCTCATCTGGCAGCGTTCAGTGCTAAATGTGATGTTAGTAAAACCTGTGTCTCTGAATGGCCACTCTGTCCTAGGACAATGGTCTCTCGCCTGTCGCAGAACCACAATGTCCAGCATGCCAACACTCTTGTTTGGGCATGTTGTGAGTTGTAGTATTAGAACAGTCAGCCTAGGTAATTATAGCAGGTTATATCAGTTTTCCAGAAGCCTGTTGCCTGGTAGGTAAATGCTGCTGTACTCCCCAGTCTGTCTTGTGTCACATAGACTCAGAATTTACTGTGAACGCCTGGTTGTTGTCATGTGTTCATCCATAAAGCAGTGTGTAAATAGCATCCATCACATTTATTCTGCACTGCGGAGCTGCACGGGGGGACACATATCATATCCCGCTATTTTGACATAAATTACATTACAAGTTTACAGTGATTTCTTGCCTAGTTCAGTGACCTTTATATGTCTTCACAACTGTCTGTAAGCACGGTCAGAGCTGCGTGGTGACATGGAATGCATTGCACCCATTACATTTGTTTTAGCTAAAATTAGGGGTCCGTTTGAATGGCCATACACTTGCCTGATTCATGCTCCAATTGACTATATAGAAGTCGATTGGTGCTTTTTCAAAGGACCATATAAACCAGGCAATTGTCTGGAGTCCAAGGCCACCATCTGGGCATTCACTTCCATTATTGTCAGCAGCAGTGTACCTGTCATTTATCGACTGATCATTTTATTGAGTATTGACTGATCACTAAAGTGAGCTTCTTGCTTTGTTTCAGTGAAAAAAGACATGCCCCATGATAGACTTTCATTATGAGGCTGTCTTGTCACGTGACACAATGTCAAGAGACTAATACGCTGAGCATGGCTTCTCCCTGCTCGTTCTTGTGATTGGCCAGGATCTGAAGACTGGATCTGGACCGATCAAAACATTCAACTCTAGGTGACTATGTCTCTTTAATACAGGTGCTATGCACTGCTAGCAAACAATGGTTTTTATGCCTGCATAGAAGTATAATCAGCCGACCAATAAGGTGATCATTGGCTGCTCTAGAGAACAGTAATTTGGCTATTAAGCCTATAATCACTCTATATAAAATGGCATTTAGTCTTATCCATCTGCAGTGTGGCTGTGCCTGAAACAAGATAACACTTCAACCTACCATGTAGTACTAGGCCATGTTCACATGGCTTGTAACACTGGCAGTGAATAGCGGCCGCAGAAAACTAACATGACAATTTTTCTTGAGGCCGGATGGAATCCTGGACGGAGTATACTATGTGTATATGCTCCGGCCGGGATTCCACGCAACGTATGTTTAGCATAAATCACGTCCGTTATTGCAATTTGCAACAACAGCCATTATTTATGCTAAACATACGTTGTGTGAACATGGCCCTAGAATGCGCACGTCATTGAAGTATCATGTGCTGTTTATGCTTAGTCACATTTGGGTATGTAGACATTTGGAACCATTTCTTATTGGCCTCATGTCAAAAAAAAAAATCTTGCAAACAATCTGTTAAAAATGTGCAGCTCCCATGCAGACCTATGTGTTTCCAATGAAACCGACTACAAATAAATTGTGTAGTCTGACCTTTATTGGTGAGATAACGGTGATTATATAGTACAATGCTAATATGAGGCTTGTGCTATTCCCAGGACTAAGGGCGCTATTATATGCAGCGACAATCAGCCAAATTAGGCTGATATTGTTTAATGTAATAAAGACAATGATTGTGAAAGGGAGGCGGAGCATCTGTCTTTTTAAGGACCCTCAATGATTTAAAAAAAAAAAAAAAAAAAGGATATAGGACCCAAAAATAAAAACAACTTTGTCTTTTGGCAAGTTTAAGCTATTACTTACCTGACCGTGTTCCCACGGGATCGTCTAGCCTTGTTTGTAGGATTCCCTTGTCACCTCAGCTGCAGCTCTCACTTCTGGTCCAGTCTCTAAAGTAAGAGGCCACTCTACCAATCTCAGGCCGAGACAGGACTACACTGTGGCCAGTGATTGGCTGAGAAGTGAGAGTTGCAGCTGCAGAGACTGGAGAATCCCGCAGACAATGTCTAAGGATGCAAGGGAATGGGATCAGGTAAGTATATCTTTATTTTATTTTACACCAAATTAAGGGCTGCATAATAGGTTCTGTAAGAGAGCATCGATCTAGCAGTCTGGCGCTCACTTATCAGGAGTATCGGGCCGAGTAATACGGCTCTATCATGACTATGTATTGGGCCAAGGGCTGCACAAAATCGCATAATAAATGAAACTTTGTGACTTAGTGTAGTGAATGTACCTTCTTTCATCCACATGGTGTCCGTGTTAAAACGTATCATTCGTCGGTCTTTAATGATAACAGGGACACCTGCTGGCTGTAATTAAAATTACATCTTTAATGATTTTTCTTTCTTCTTTTATTATTCGTGTATTGTATTTAGAAGAACTGAGATCCAGCTACTCAGCTTGCTATTCTGTTTGCCTGTAAAGCCCAATTACAAATCCACAAGTTCAGCTTGAATGTTTTCTTACAAAATTTACAGTGACAAGTATCCATCTTCCTTTGCTTTCTGGTTTGGGGCCAATGTCTGTCTCTGCTCCAAAAGACATAAATATTCCGAAAGGATTTAGCAACGATGGGGATAAGCGCTGTGCTTGTAAATGCCTCATTTTATTCCGATTTGTAATTGCAGCAGCCTCCGGGCCCTGGGAGATATTAACATGCAAGCGCTGTGTCCCCTTGTTGATTGGGTCTCTTCATCATTACTCAGCGCCTTGGATTTATTATAAAGACAAACACGCCAGGGCGGTGACAAGCTGAGTTACGGCATGATCAATCCCCAATGGCTTGAGCGCTGTGTTACAGTAATAAATATCTGCATGGGTGGGGGTGGGGTAGTTTCAGTGCTCTTGTAACTCCTTGTATCTGGGCTTAGTGGGCTATGTTATTTATTTAATTCTATCTAATCTACTTTCACTCTGTTAAAATTGCATGAGCATTCTGCCTCAATCTCAGCAAAAATCTATTGTTTTCCATGGAAATCTGTGTTGTAATTATTTGGCACAAATTTGTGAATCCAAAAAAAATCTGACACTACATAAACGCTGCACTGGCCCATTGAATTGGGCTAAAACTACAACAAATAACCGATCCAATCCATGGCATAGACAGTGAAAATCCAGGGTATACCTTGGATTTCTGCCATGGGCCAACATTTTGCATGGATTTTTTTTGATCTGGAAGAATCCTTTGTGATTTTATGGTGTAAATCCGTATGAATATCTTGGCTGGCTATATGTTGCCAGTGTTAAAAGTAATAGGGCTGTATATGTGGCCCCATGCCATCAAATATTCCCAAGGGCCTCATTGTGTGTAATGTAGAGGCGTTTGCTAATAATCATGCATTAACTCTTGTAATACTGGACCACAGCACCTTCTTAGGCTGGGTTCACACTGTGTTTTTCCTATCTGTTTAACGCATCCTTTTTTAATTGGTTACTTTTATCAGACAGAAAAACATGGTCAACACTATTTTTTTTATTTTTTTTTTTAATTAATGGAAGTCAATGGAAAAAAGGATCCAAATGGATGGCACACAGTTTCATCCGTTTTTTGCATCTGTTTTTTTCCATAAAACATGGAACTGTGTTAAACGGATAGGAAAAAATCCGTTTTTTGCATCTGTTTTTTTTCCATAAAACATGGAACTGTGTTAAACGGATAGGAAAAAACGCAGTGTGAATTGTGGGTATTAAGGGGCTTTTAATCAGGTTTCTACCACAAATGAGAAATAAGCAATAGTTGTCCTCGCCTGTCAATATGTTAGCTTATACTATTTCTCATTTACTTGTGTTCTCTCTGGTGTTATTGCCAGTCCGTTCATGGTTATAATTAAATAAAAAAAAAATGTGTAGATAGCAATGTTCTCTACGGCGAGAGTAGGAGTAAATCCCCTATTACACAGAACGATCATCGTTTAAAAATGTAACAAAACAATCGAAATGAACGATTATCTGTCCGTATAACAACACCCATGATGAAACGACGAATAAAAAATTGTTCATTTTTGTCTTTCAACATGTTGAAAAATTATTGTTGGTAATTCGCTGATTGTTCGCATACTTTTTGGTGTAATAAGTTGTTCGCCGATAAAACATGTTGTCTGGGCTGTCCTGGGGAATGATTAAGGACCATACAGTATAACAACGTAAAAACGATTGTTCATAACAGTAATCAGTGAATGTAATAACCTCAGAATCGTTCGCTACAAAATCACTAGTTATTCCTGACGATCGATATAGCGAATCTTTGAACAATAATCGCTTCATGTAATACAGCCTTAAGTCGCATCCAGAGAGATCGGGCTGCTTATCTGTCTGAGAACAAAGGGGACAGGCACTGAAGTTACATCATATGTGATCCCTATCTCCACCGACCTTATCTGCTGTTGGGAGGCCACCATATATTTTATAACATTGGGTTCAGCCAACAATTGTTTAAAGTGTATGGTGACCATAAAGGGGTATTCTTATCTCATCTCCTCTCGTGTATTTATTGCTATAATGTTGATGTATAGACACATATTGGGACACTTTATAGTGTTTTTTTTTTTTTCTTTTTTTGCGCCAGGCTTAAAAATGTCCTGAAAGTTTGCAGATTAATGTAGAGGTGCACTGTCTCTATATAAATCCCGTGCACATGAAGGGAAACCTGCGCCAGCTCTGAGCTTTTTTTCCTAAAACAAAAAACATTCGGCGGACCCAGAGTCCGCCACCTAAACAAGTATAACTACCTACTTTAGCTAAGATGGGAATACCCCTTTTAAGTAGAAGTTGGTGTTCGCAATAGCTCTACCGCCCTATTCACTTTCTGTGGGACTGCTGAAGATAGTAGAGTACAGCGCCCATCAGCTGCTTATCTCCTAACTTGTGGACATGTGATAATCTTGGGACGACACATTTAGAGGGTTCTTCAGGATTAGAAAGCAACTGAGCGCGTGTGTAAATTATGTTCCCAAAGTAAGGCTGCTGTGGGTTAGAAAAAGAGTTGTATAGTTGGGTGATGTACAGAGAATATTTAAAAATCCCATGAAATCTACGTTATTGTGTCCTCTTTATATCAGGCTCCTAAAATATATTCCGCCATGTGTATCCTACATCTTTTTCTGGAAGAACCAGTATGGCAGCTGTGATGACGCCACTGGGGTTGTTCCTCTAATTTCTCAGACTCCCGATGATCTCTCTAGTTATGTCAAATCTTTCAGCTGTCAGTTATAGGGGTGCGTTCACACTGACGAATAGGCGAGGAATTAAAGAGGAAAGTTTTCTGCTTGAAATTCCTCACCTATTCAGCTCTAGCAGAATAGGGGCAAAATTCAAGCCGAATTTAAGCCCCCACTGCCTTTTATAGGATTCCTCTAGCAGAATCCATCCAAAGAATTGACGTGTCAATTCTTTGAGCAGAAAGCGGATAGACGTGATTTAAAGCAATTTACATTCATTTATTTTTTGATTATCTTGGAGAACACGGCACTTCCAGTTTTCTGACTTTTTTTCTCCAAAAACAGGAAACAGTCAGAAAACAGGAAGTCCAGTGTATCCCAGGCCATCTGAGCGCTCACAGAGAGAAGGCAGTCATGTGACTGATGGACACATTGAGCTGTGACTCTCTGTACTGGCCGGAATTCCTGTGTTTAGTCTCTTTTTTTTTTTTTTTTTTCAACCAGCACAAGTCAGAAAATCTGCCTTCCGAAGACTGGACCTGGATGTCTGGTTATTATAGCTTTGTTTTACAGCATGATAACAGAAAAAAAATATAAATGAATGTATATTGCAAACTTGCTTTATATGACATCTACTGTTGAATGAGATTTTAAGGGTAGCTTCATCTGCAGCAGATTTGATGGTGCAGATTTGCTGCATATCCTGTACGTGTAAACACACCCTACAAGTGTCACTGTCGTCATAACTTTTAGCGTAGCTTCTCACGTACTGTATCGCAGCCGACTTTCTGCTGTGGATCCGCAGCGGATTCCCAGCAGATGTAACTAAATGAATGAACACAGCATTAAATCCGCACCGTAAAATCAGCTGCGGATCCGCAGCAGATTTGATGGTCCAGATTTGATGCTGTGTTCATTCATTTAGTCAAATCTGCTGCTCATCCGATGCGGATCCACAGCAGAAAGTCGGCTGCGATACAATACGTGTGAAGCTACCCTTAAAATTTCATTCAACAGTAGATGTCATATAAAGCAAGTTTGCAATATACATTCATTATATTTTTTCCGCAGCAGATTTGGTGGCCCAGAGTTGATTTGCTTTGAATCTGCAACTTTTAAATCTGCAAATCTTTTTCTTTCCAATCAACTGGTGTCAGAAAGTTTTTACAGTTTTGTAATTTACTTCTATTAAAACATCTCAAGTCTTTTTTTTACTTATTAGCTGCTGTATGTTCTGCAGGAAATGTTGTTTTATTTTTAGTCTGACACAGTGCTCTCTGCTGACATCTCTGGCTGAGACAGAGTAGGAGAGGCTTTCTATGGGGATTCATAGAAAACAGAGACAGTTCCTGTTTCGGCCAGAGATGTCAGCAGAGAGCACTGTGTCAGACTGAAAATAAAACATTTCCTGCATGACATACAGCAGCTTATAAGTATGGGAAGACTTGAGTTTTTTTTTATACAAGTAAATTACAAATCTATATAACTTTCTGATATCAGTTGATTTGAAAGAAATTTTTTTTTTCTGGACAACCCCTTTAAGTGCGGATTCCCTTTAATTCCTCGCCTATTCCTCAGTGTGCACATACCCTATCACTTTCCTGTCGTACATCCTCCCCATACACAGGAATATTTGCCATGGCAGAGCATTACTATGTTCTCTATAGGAAGGGGAGGGGTCGGCCGCAGCCAGAGAACTCTATTTGCTGATTATCTCTGTCTAAACAAAGGGATTGGCAGTGATTTTTCCTTTACAGCCGACCCATATCACCATTGGCCTTATCTGGTCCCATACACCTTATATTGATGGGCACATCGGCGACGACTGACGGGCAAATTCACACTTTTTTTTTTTTTTTTTACCACTCATGTACCAAAAAATAGCATAAAAAATTTTAAATAGTGTTTTATATTGATGTTGAAAAAATAAATGATACATTCAAAGCATGCTTTTTATGGGTTGGGGGGAACCAGTGAACCCCTAGACCCTCCAAAACACTGTATATGTTCCTTAGAGCAGTGATTTTCAACCTTTTTTGAGCCGCGGCACACTTTTTATACTTAAAAAATCCCGGGGCACACCACCAACCAAAATGGCACTAAAACAGTACATATTTTGCATATAGTTAATAATATAGATTCTAAATGTCTTTATACTCACTCAGTGTAAAACCTGGGCCTGTTTTCTTCTCCCCCCTGTGCTTCTCTCCACCATACTTCTCCCCCCTGCTTCTCTCCACCATACTTCTCCCCCCTGCTTCTCCTGTGCTTCTCTCCCCCGTGCTTCTCTCCTGTGCTTCTCTCCACCATACTTCTCTCCCCCCTGCTTCTCTGCTGTTTCTCTCCCCCCTGCTTCTCTGCTGTTTCTCTCCCCCATCCCTATGTTTCTCTCCCCTGTTTCTCCCCCATCCCCAGGTTTCTCTCCCCCATTGTTTTCTCCTGTTTCACAGGGGCACCATAGTTTGGGGAACTTTCCCCGCGGCACACCCGACCATGTGTCGCGGCACACTAGTTGAAAATCACTGCCTTAGAGGATTGGGCAGTTACCTTCAAAAAAATTAATAAATAAATGAGATAAAACAAACAAAAAAACTAAGTTAATGCACATGCTGTGTGTGACTCCAGCCTTAAGCTATCTCTACGTTGAAGAAGAATAAAATGATGACGTTCAGTCAGTTGTTATTTTGGCCTGTGAGCATGTAACATTGAATATTCCTGTCTGTATTGCTTAGTAAGCAGGTATATTTATTTACTGTACCATCAGATGGGACCTGGTTGTCTCTAAGAACAGCGTATGACGCTCACATTAGGAGGACCGCACCATCATTTATTCATTTTGCCTGACACAAGTTATCTCTAATAACCTGTCAGGAAGGAGACACCCAGTGCTTTGCTTCCACCAAGGACATCCAGCTCTTCCTGCCTGTCAGCGCATCCCCTCCTCCTCCTCTAACCTTGATCTGAGAAATTAATTGCCGCTGGTAGAGATAATCTTATTCCTTTCTTAAATGTTATTAGCTTACATGTAATTATCACTTACCCTCTCTCGTCTGGCTGGAATTATACAGCGTCGGATGCCCGGATGGCAGCACCGGCTGTGTTAATACATATTTCTCACCCTGTCTTGTCTCAGTGACCCGTATTGTAGCAGCAGCTGGATGAAATTGGCTGAACGATGCAACTTTTTTTTTTTTTTACTCTACTGTTCCTTTGACATGATTAATATTTACATGGTGGTTGAGCAGCAGTCGGTCGCATCATCATTTCAAGAGGTAAAAATTGGAATAATGTGATGTGAAGTATAGTCAATTTTATTTCCTTTTTAACTGGTGTTGCCATTTAGTGTGTAAAATGACTACATTTGGTGTTTGTCTCTCACTAATATATACATGGTTTTTGGTCTACTCGGCATTGCTTCCACCTAGCCAGAATCCTACGCCACACCTCTATCTTCTATGAGCCATTCAGAAGTCCACTAATGCCCCCCGGCTCATCCCCGCTCCCTGTCGGTGCGTGTAATAGCGAGCAGGGACGAGGAGAAAGCAAGCACTGACCTGACAGGTCAGCTATCTGTGTGGAAAAGGTCCCTAAGACTCATAATTGAGTTGGATATTAACTGAAAGGGACACTTAATAGGGTGGTTTTTGTAGTCTCCTTACTGTAGCAACCCATTTGCTAGGTCTTTTCCTGGAGTGATATCTGGCTATTTAAGCTGTTAACGAGACTGTTAAATGAGGCTCCGCATACTTTGGGCACCGAACCTGGGCAGTATTTTGGAAATTGATCCATGCCGCTGCCCAGGTAGTGGAAAAAAAAATTGCTTTTGATCTTTACATACAGTGAGGAGAATAAGTATTAAATACACTGCTAATTTTCCCACCTACAAAGAATGGAGAGATCTGTAATTTTTATCATAGGTACACTCCACCTGTGAGAGAGATGATGTATAAAAAAAATTGTGTTTATTGCTTAAGTATTTGATCACCTACCAACCAGCAGGAATTCTGGCTCCTATTGACCTGTCAGTTATCTATTTAAGAGACGCTGTCAGTAGATTTAGTCTGTCCTATCTCAGGGTAGCATAAACTAGTGGCAAAAAGCTGAACAGAATGATGTATCCCTTACATTGTTCTGTGCAGCTAATGCGAAGATATATTTCTGAATAATATAGACAGTAAGTAGTCCTCTCCATTATGTGCATAAGCCCAGTAGTCCTCGGTATTCATGAAAAGCAGAAAACTCCGCCCACCAGCTGCTGATTGGCATTTATCTGTGTTATATGCAGTCAACTATCAACCGGCAGCTGGAGGGCGGGGGAGGGGTGTGGATCCTATTCCCCGGCATATTAGGAGAACGGCTGAACAGAATGATGTAAATAATGCACAAGCGTTTCTATCACTAGTTTATGCTGTTCTCAATTAAAGTGTCACTGTTGTTTATTGTTTTGCAGAAATCAGTAGTACAGGCGATTTTAAGAAACTTTGTAATTGGGTTTAAAATGCATTTTTATCATGAAAAAGCAGTTTAAAGCTCTCCCCCCTGTCTTCATTGTTCTCTTATGGAGAGGGTAGAGGTGGGGGCAGATGAGGCACTAAATTAGGACAACAAAGAGTTAATTTACAGCTACATCACTATGCTATTTCTTCTAAAATCAGTACTGACCTCTGAATCCCGGCTTTCACACAGCTCACACTCAGGGCCGTATTAACAGCTACTGCTGCCCTAGGCACTAAACCTGAAGGTGCCCCATCTTGGGGAGCGTGGGGGAGCCTGGTTTCGGTCACATGCATTTCTATACATGTAGAAACATTGCTTTAATTGCGTTTTCATGGTTTTTAACGACTTAACACATAAATTTCCACATTGAATCAATGATAAGAGCAGCCTGCACATTGTCTGAGGGAATTCCCACTACAGTATTGGTAGATTGGTAAGTAATAGCTCCAGGCGTCACAGCTATATAAGACCAGAACAACACCACCACACCAGACCTGATCATACCTACCCCCCAGCCCCCCTCAAAAAGACATTAGATTTACTGGCAAGTCTGCTGGGGAGGTGAGAGAATAAAAACATAAAAACTAAAAAAAAAAAAATCTTACCTTCCCCCCCTGCTCCCTGGTGCTGCCCCCCTGCAAGGTGCTGCCCTAGGCACCGGACCACGGGTGCCTAGTGGTAAATACGGCCCTGCTCACACTGTTCTCTGTTCTCCACTGCCAACTAATCTCCCCCCTCCCCTCTCCATAGGTTACACAGAGCTCAACTGATGTTAAAGAGTCGAGGTTTCCTAAAGTTTTGCAGTGAATGAGAGAGAGGAGGGAGGGGGGGGGGCTGGGGAAAGTCTTTTTGAATGCAGATAATGGCATATTTGCATAATAAACCCAATTACATAGTTTCTTAAAATCGCCTGTACTATTGATTTCTAAAAAAAAAAAAAATACTAAAAAATACAAACAAACACGACAGTGACACTCTAAGGTGGCATAAACCTAGTCACAGATTCCCTTTTAAGAAGCTCCTCCTACTCTGCACCCATTACATGTATTAATTCCACCTGTTTGAACCCACAAAACAAAAAGGTAAAGCCTGTTATATATACTCACTGGCACACCGAACAAATAAAGAAGAAAATATGTATCTTTCTTTCACATAAATCAAAGTAACAAACATCAAGCTGGGACATAAACAGTAAAACACATCTAAAAAACACACAAAATACATCAAGGAAGCCCCACTACATATAGGGAAAAGCCCCCAGGATACTCCAACAAGCAAAAATGGCAAGGACCATATCTAACCAATGAATCTGATGCAATAACTATGCCCCACCACTGTAAACAACGATGATGAGATACAAAAAAATAGAAAAAGATGTACAAAACAAGCAAGGGCACGTATGACCAAAACATATCACAGAATTGTCAGAAGGTCCATGTCGGGGTCCACTGCTCCCCACATGTTCAGTTGAACTGAATCAGTTCCTCATTGGGAAATTCCTCAGGGGTTAATGGCATGACCTATTTGAACCCATTACCTGTATAAAAAACAAAGATACTTGAACACAACACAAACATATCATTCACGCTCCAACCTCTTCACCATGACCACAACAATAGAGTAAGGACACCAGGGACAAACCTGAAAGATCAAGTACAAGGCTGGGATGTTCTACAGGACAAAAGGCAAGCAGCTTAGTGAGAAGGCAACAACTGTTGGCTCAATTATTAGAAAATAGAAGAAACACAAGTTGACTGTCAATCTTTTTGAAGCCAAAGCCAGGAACAGACTATAAACAGAGAACAGGTCATAAAGGAAACACTGGAATTTCCCCCATTTTTCAAATCCATTCCTGGCTTTGGCTTTAGAAATCTGTCAGATATCTCTGTGTATAAAATGACCCTAAGGATGATTCTAAAAAAGGTGAGTAATAGGCCCAGAACTAAACAGGAGGACCTGGTCAATGACCTGAAGAGAGCTGGGACCACAGTCCCAAAGATAACCATTAGCAACACTCTAGTTCTTCATGGGCTAAAATCCTGCAGGGCATGCAAGTTCCCCTTGCTTCCCCAGTACACATCCAGGCATGTTTAAAGTTCATTAATGACCATCTGAATCATGGGTCTCCAAACTGCGCCCCTCCAGCTGTTGCAAAACAACATTTCCCTTCATGCCTGGACAGCCAAATCCAAAGCTTTAGCTGTCCGGGCATGATGGGAGTTGTGGTTTTGCAACAGCTGGAGGGCCGCAGTTTGGAGACCCATGATCTGGATGATCCAGAGGAGGTGTAGGAGAAGGTCATGTGGTCAGATGAAACAAAAATAGAACTTTTTGATATCTACTCTACTTGCCTTTTTTTTTTAAAAGAAGGATGAGTACAACCCCAGGGAGGATGGATAGGGCTATTCCACGGGCCGACAAGGAGGATCAAACGAGTGCGGTCAGTGCTCGTTTGCTCCTCGTTCCCTGCTTGCTGCTGCCGCTATTCCACGCTGCAGGAGGGGCCGCGGGGAGCTGCCCGGGTGATCACTAATCGTCCGGGCAGCCCATGGAGGATAGTGGCGGTCTGCTGCCGCCACTCCTATTCCATGAAGCGAGGGCAGCAGATCGCTGCTATATCAGTCGCTTGTTTTTCAACCTGTTTGAAAAACAAGCGACACAACGATCAGCAGACATGAACGATGTCGGCTGATCGCTGCCCTCTTTTCCACGGGACAATTATCGTCTGTAATGGCCCAATACCGGCCTATAATCGTTCCGTGGAATAGGGCCTTAAGAACATTGAAGAAGGGTTGTGGCTGGGTCTTTTAGAATGACAATGACCCAAAACACACAGCTACTAAGGAGTGGCTCCATATAAAGCTTTTAAAGGTCCTGGAGTCACCTAGCCAGTCTCCACACCTGAACCCAATAGAAAATCTTTGGAGGGAGCCTGAACTCAACGACAGCCCCACAACCTGAAAAGATCTGGAGAAGATGTGTATGGAGGAGTGGGACAATCCCTGCTGCAATGTGTGCAAACCTGGTCAAGAACTACAGGAAACGTCCAACCTTTGTAATTGCAAACAAAGGTTTCTAAACCAAATATTAAATTCTGTTTTTCTATTGTATCTAATATGTATTTCATAAAATAAAATGCAGAATAGTTATTTAAAAGTTGTACAATGTGATTTTCTGGAATTTTTCTTACAGATTCGGTCTCTCACATGTAGTAGTAGTAGTAAAATTAATTTTATTTGTATAGCGCCAACCGATTCTGCAGCGCTTTTTTCTATGCATACAGTACAGAGGTACATAATACACAGTTAAATAATTAGAATAAATAAAAATAACATAAAAAATACAAAGTATAAACGAGACCTGCACGTTTGAGCTTACAGACTAACAACTTGGGTTGACACCAGGCATAGGTGCTTCATTTGTCCATGGTCAAGCCATTGTACATAGTTAGAAATACAGGATGAGTCAGCAACAACGCCAATGTCTGATTGTAAGTAAACATAAAAAGTGCATGTAAAGTGTATCTACGACCTCTCTATTCTTTGTAGGTGGGAAAACCTG
Source organism: Dendropsophus ebraccatus (assembly GCF_027789765.1). Taxonomy (NCBI): domain Eukaryota; kingdom Metazoa; phylum Chordata; class Amphibia; order Anura; family Hylidae; genus Dendropsophus; species Dendropsophus ebraccatus. Next base: position 111,863,582 of record NC_091457.1, on the reverse strand, counting down.
CAAAATCAGTGTATCAAATATTAATTTTATTCCAATATTTTTTTAAGCTAATTCTGGGCTACCAGTTTTAAGAATAGTGATCTTTACATCAATTGACTGTGTTGATATGTCATATAGACATCCTACAGGTTGTTTTCTTGCTTGGCATCTCCACTATATTAAAGGGGGAATCAAGATAATTTTACAAACAAATGTAAAGACTTTTTTTTGTGTGTGTGTGTCGGCACAATGACCTGCCCCTCAGCCAGTCACAGGCCACAGTGGTTTTTCCACCTCAGCCACTCACTGGCTAAGAGGTGAGGTCATTGTTCCGAGATTGGCATAAGGAAAGGCTCTGCAGAATTACAGTGTGAGGCTGGGTTCACACACAGTATATTTCAGGCAGTATTTGGTCCTCATGTCAGGTCCTCATAGCAACCAAAACCAGGAGTGGATTTAAAACACAGAAAGGCTATGATCACATAATGTTGAAATTGAGTGGACGTCCGCCATTTAATGGCAAATATTTGCTGTTATTTTAAAGTGACACTCACCCCCTTTGTGCATTCTGACATCTCTACACAGGTGTAAATGGTAAATTTAGCATTTTTCATGCCTTATTTTATACCATACATCATGGTGCTTGTTCAAGTAAAAAGTCATCTTTTATCAACTGCAGATTATGTTAAGTGGGCGGGGCCTCGCGGCATTAGCGCCACTTAGCCCCGCCCATAATGCCACCATTGGCTCCGCCCCCTCTGCGGCCATTGGAACAGGCTGGCCTAAAGGCCCTGCCCACTTAACACAATCTGCAGTTCATAAAAGATAACTTTTTACTTGAACAAGCACCATGACGTATGATACAAAATAAGATATGAAAACCGCTAAATTTACCCATTACCCCTGTGTAGAGATGTCAGAATGCACAATGTCACTTTAAAACAACGGCTGTTGTATTGAAATAATGGCAGTTATTTACTGTTATATGGCAGCCATCCACTCCGTTTCAACATTGTGTGAACAGATCCTTTCTGTGTTTTCAATCCACTCCTGGTTTTGGTTGCTATGAGAGCCTGACATGAGGACCAAATACTGCCTGAAATATACTGTGTGTGAACCCAGCCTCATAGCTTGGAAGCGAGGAGAGTAAATATCGTATATGTAAGTCTGTATCATTATTAAAAAATATGTATACCCTTTAAGCAGGGACTTACTGCAAAGACTGACTGACTGCCACTTTTGTGGACTTGACGCCGTCTTATTTTCCACAACATAACTAAAGGGATTTGTTCAGGAGTATGTGGAGCTATAATGGCAATCTTTCTGGCTTTCCCACAAACATTCTAACAACCTAACACAAGAGGACAACGCGGGGACCTACATTTCCTGGGATTTTATGTATTCTCTGCACATCGCCCAATTATACTTTTTAGAAAACAAAACTCCCTTCAACATCAAGCGCTGCCACCGCAGCAGCCTTCATTTTGATGTCGCCTTAAATTTCAGATGTAATTCCCGCAAATGTTCCGTTGTTTAAAATTCAGTCTTTTAATTGTGGTAATTGCTTACCGTCGGTCCCAGCGCTGCGGACGGTAACCGCACTCTTGAAGTGCATCATGATTAAAAAGAAGCTGCGAGTGAGTCTAATCAGGGAGGTTCTGAGATGTACAGAGAGAAGATTAGGTCCTTTGAAATCGGGCTCAGTAATGTATTTCCAGCTGGTTGAGCTGACAGTGCTTTCCCTTTTGAAGATAGATCTTATCCGGAAATGTATCTACCTAATAGAACAATGAAATTAATTCTGTGAGATGAGGCCTTCTGCAGGATTTGCGGAGGAGCTAATAGGATTGTAGACCAGCGCTGGGTGGTTATCTCTAGGAGTTTAATCCCGAAACGGATAAACGCTTTCTTAGATTTACGTTTTGAAAATAAATAAATAAAATTCTATGAAAACACTTTTTTTGTATTTTTATTTTTTTTACAGTTTTTAATGAATAAGTCAAACTTCAGGGATTAACGAATGATACGATTGTTGAGGAGATTACAAGAAGCATGAAGGTTCGTAGAGTGCGGTGTTAGCTTCTCAGGGAGGCAGAAAGATACGAGCGTGTGAATGAAATGCATGATGGGAAATTGAGTTAAAAGAATACAGGCTGAATACCTTTCTTTTGTGGGAAAGGCAATGCCAGACCAGAGACTTTGATACTTTGATCATGAGGTCTTATAGTTCGTGATCGTCGGCATTCTTAGAGGAGGGGATGTTCACCTCTGAACAATGTTTTACTAGTTACATTTAGAATTAAGATAATCCATTGAGTAGCATCAGAAATGCATTGTATTCCTGGTATTGATCCAATGCTGCTGGCAAATTCTGCAGCTTTCCGAGGTCTCTTTCGCTTTGCATTGTGGGAGCTCAACTTTTTCCATTTATTGTAAAAAAATAATAATAATTCAGACTAATAAAGTATTGAAAAACATACTAAACATTATAGTAAAAAGGAACTGATCTCCTCCCTTTGCATTATAGTTGTTCATCTGTTTGGAGAATGATTGACAAGTTTCCAATTAAAAAATAAATAAATAAAAAAACATCAGAAAAGTGAGTGCAGTTCTGGGGTATGTTACAGTATAGGCTGTAACTCAGGATCAGTACAACATAAATAATGTATGTACATGTGTACTCCACCAGCAGAATTGTGTGTAAGTGGTTTTTCTCCAAAGAAAGGCAACTGCAGACCAATTGTACTCCAATGGACTGTGCTGAGCCCAGATATACTCACCCCTCCCTGTCTCCAGCTCAATATGTCACGAGAAAACAATCTCAGAATCAGCCGGATAGGTAAAAGCATTCCCAAGTTATTAATGAATAAAGTGACACAGGTCATATTCATAAAACTTCCCTCGGTCCTTAAAGGGGTAGTGCGGCGGTAAACAGTTATTCACAGAATAACACACATTACAAAGTTATACAACTTTGTAATGTATGTTATGTCTGTGAATGGCCCCCTTCCCCGTGTCCCACCACCCCCACCAGTGTACCCGGAAGTGTGGTGCGCTATACATACCTGTCACGTGCCGACTCGTCTCCGATCTTCAGTCTGCGATGTCGTCTTCGGACGGCCCGGCCGAATCCCTCCGAGTGTCCTGAGTGCCGGCCGCCCTCTTCAGGGTCATCAGATGCTCAGCCGCGATTGGCTAAGCACAGTTTGGCTCAGCCAATCGCAGCTGAGCAGCTGATGACGCGGCCGCGTCATCGGCTGCTCAGCCGCGATTGGCTGAGCACAGTTATGCTCAGCCAATCGCGGCCGAGCAGCCGATGACGCAGCAGAGAGCGGCCGGCACTCAGGACTGGGATTCGGCCAGGCCGTCCGAAGACGACATCGCAGACTGAAGATCGGAGACGAGTCGGCACGTGACAGGTATGTATAGCGCACCACACTTCCGGGTACACTGGTGGGGGTGGTGGGACACGGGGAAGGGGGCCATTCACAGACATAACATACATTACAAAGTTGTATAACTTTGTAATTTGTGGTGGTCTGTGAATAATTGTTTACCGCCGCACTACCCCTTTAAGGCCATTTTAGGCCCGGTCCTTAAGGGGTTAAGCCCACATCGTTCATTATTTTGCTGGGATCAGAAGGAGTAAACAATGGTAATAAAGACCATCGTTCTTTGTTTTATGGCAAATGATTTCAGGTTGTTCCCAAAAGCTCTTGTTTGCGATCGTTTATCGGTAACCGTTAAAAATCGCCTTGTCTCAGCATCTTTTGTTGCCATTGTAGGTGGGACTTGTGGAAATACACATGTATAATACATTGTGTGAATACCCCTATAAAGCCTATCTAATAGACATTTTTTTTTTTTTAAGGTTTGATAGGATGCAGAGACTTGTATGGATTTTGGTGCCAGAAAATTAACCCTTTCGTTGGGAGTTCATGCTTTTAGCCAACAGAGCTGCAGATTTCACTGAGCTTTTCTGTAATATATTTGCTAAATACTTGCTGATTGCTGTTAATATTCACATTAGGAACACTCATTATCAGCTTGTATATTAGCAAGAGCCGACCATCATTTTATATGGGGTGTGAAATAACTAATGGCGATAAATGTACAAGCAGGTGAGACTGAAGGTGCCAGCAGAAAGTTATGAAAATATATAAAAAAAAGTCATGTAAAACTAATTTCTGTGCTGTAAATCCTGCTGACTAAAATGGAGATGTTTGGAGAGGCGCTTTCTCTGCTTTTCGCCAGGAGGTGCATCCTGCGGACTAAGAAGCGTCCAGCACTGATACATTTATGATGTTGTATCAGCCAGAACCTGGCAGATTGAGAGAAGATTCTAATGAATCTTTCCAAAGCTGACATCTGACCACCAGCAGCCTTCTCTTTGTATATTTATGGGGACAGAACCAAAAATTATGGTTGCTGTTTCTAGGGAGAATCCCAGGATTTGCATGAAGAGCTGGTTCACTGCCACCTTCCAGTCCAACAAGGATGAATGTCTTAAAGTGTTCTGTAATATATATTCTGTTACGTTCCTAGTAATACTACTAGGGACGGTGTCCTGCGATTGGTTGATTAAGTCTTGGAGTGGCCTGAACATTTGGGGAATTGTCTTAAAGGGGTATTCCCATCTGAGTTAATATAGTTATACATGGAAGACTTGTCAAGTTAAATATATTTGCAAATATGTTCATTTAACAAACTTGTTGTCTTCTTGTGATATGCTGCTTTTCCCCTCCCATTGTTGACAGATGATTGTCTAAGCTACTGACCACCGCTCTTCTGTAAAAGCAGCGGCTATAAAGTAGATGTATATGGATATAAAATAAATATATATGTGTATCTATCTATCTATCTATCTATCTAAAAAAAAAAAAAAAAAAAATATTGCTGTAGCACTCCAATAAGGTGAAAAAATATAAGGAGGTTTATTCAATCCATGAACAGGGTATGCGACGTTTCTGTCTTACAATCAAGACCTTTCTCAAGCATGTCATGACATGCTTGAGAAAGGTCTTGATTGTAAGACAGAAACGTCGCATACCCTGTTCATGGATTGAATAAACCTCCTTATATTTTTTCACCTTATTGGAGTGCTACAGCAATATTTTGTTTTTTATATATTATATCCGGGTGATCTCCGGAGTGCAGTTGGCACCCACTGACTTATACGAGTGCCGCGTGATCGTTGTAAACTTATCTATCTATCTATCTATCTATCAAAGATACATACACCAACCAGGCCACAGTTTTTAGAGCAGAGCAGTGGTCTGTAACCAAGACAACGAGCTTTAAAAGCTGCAAAAATATTCACCTTGATAAGATTTATGTTAGTTGTATAAGTTGAGATGGGAATCTGTCAGCTCTATCGTGTTTAGAGCTGCAGACCTGGGCATATAGCAGGTACCGAGATAAAACAAATGATCCTTTTTTCGTAGTTGATGGCTGTTAGCATTGTTATAAAATCATGTTTTCCTTCTAAGCTCGAGTGTCATCAGAGCTGTGCTGTGCTGCAGCCTGCACTCCTCTGCCCTCCGACACCCCTAACTGCCTTGCATGATCGACATAAGGGCCCAGTACTGAAAGCCAAACCCTATACAGTAATGCGGGGGGACCATGAAAGCATGCATGCTGAATGCTGGACTTAAATTAAGAATGATTTTTTGCTGTGGGCAATCCATTTTTCTTAGCAGGGTGCCCTGTTGATGCGCTGATCGCAGTATATCTTGCTGGATCCTCAGCGATTTGCTATAATCTGTAACCTAAGTTAGCAGTTAATAATGTACAACACCATCTCAGGGTCAGCATTCATCACTGTGGGAATCTCTGTGCAACCAATATAGTACCACATAGCACAAAAGTACACAAATGGTTGTATAAAACATGGTTGCACCAAGCTCATTGTAGCCAGATAGGGTCTTTGCAGTATCACCCCCCATGACATTCTTATAGGTCGACCCCTTTCAAGTAGGGTATAATGCATGTACAGTGCTTATACAGGTATTAGAACTGTATTATTTGCAACTGACCTGATGCTGAGCCAGTGTAGCTTTGGAAGAGGAGAATTGTGTTGTGTGGTGGTGTCTCCCCCCCCCCCCCCCCCCCCCCCCTTCTTCTCTTTTATGCCGGTTCAGTTGATTTGTCAAAGGCATTTACAACAATCTCGCTGTACCCGTTCCTGCTCTGCTCAGACTGTTATCTCGTCGCTCTGAAGGTTAATTTGCGTTCGGAGGGTTTGTGCAGATTTCAGCAGCTGATGTTCTTGCAGTGACTTTAATGGCTGGTGAAACTCTGCAAGTTATTGTGCTCCAGTACCCCCCTCCTCCCATCACAGTCACTGTTTTCCATCCTCCACTTTCTGTGAAAATAAAGCTTTTATATTTCTTTTGAAGTCAGAAATTTGTCCTGTGTGCTTAGATCCCGATTGTTCAAAGCAGAAGCATTGAACGTAGTTGTAACCGCAGAAAATGATAATATAGCTATCTTTTACCGTAAGCAGAATCTGAGTTGGTGAGAATGACTCTTCAACCTCTACGATGTCAATTATCGACGTTCAGCCGCCGTCAGACAAGACGAAGGTTATTACGAATATCAGAAAATCAACTATTCCTGATTGTAGCAGAAAGTGGAAGTATTAAATGCTTGCACTACGCTAGACTGCCCTGTAACATGGCACCGATGACCACAAACAACCAAAAAAGTAGACATTTAATGACCAGGAGTTGGTTACTGGTACGAGCACTTGTTATTGATTGATCCAGGGGGCTTATTGGTCTTTTTATGGGCAGCTTTATTGCTTTTCACATTGTACCTCCATCTGACACATTTGCATAATTAAAGGGACAGGAACATCACTGTGTAGAGGATTTATAAACTGGACTAATATGATTAACTGAAATGATGTGGTAGAAAAGTAAACGTTAGAGAGAACGTAAGTATAATTGATCAGTGGTTCTCAGCTCAGAGAAGTGCAGCACAAGAGAAGTCCTTAGAGTTATACTGCTCTATCTGTGGGCAGCATAAACTAGTAACCGAGACACTCATCAGAACAATGTGTTTGGCTACCTTCACACATTTGTAGCCATAGACCCCAGCTATGAACAGCACAGTGGATGTGCACCCCCAACCATCTGCAACCTGTCCATGGTTGCACAGACCCCTTCATTCACTATAGGTTATTCATGCATAAAATTGCACTATGGCTTTCACGAATATGGATCTTTAAAATTACAGATGTGTATAAAGGGTATAGAGGGTCCTAGGTACACAAATTAAAAGACTGTAACTGCACAGTACAATGTAAGCAAGGGTGGGTTCACGCTGCGATTTTATGTAGCTTTAAGGCCCTATTCCACGGAACGATTATCGTCCGTATTCGGCCGATATCGGCCGCTACGGACGATATTCGTCCCGTGGAATAGATTGCAACGATCAGTCGACATCGTTCATGTCGGCTGATCGTTGCAGTCGCTTGTTTTTCAATATGTTGAAAAACAAGCGACTGATATAGCAGCGATCTGCTGCCCGCGCTCCGTTGAATAGGAGCATCGGCAGCAGACGCTGCTATATCCTATGGGCTGCCCGGACGATCAGCGAACCTCCGAGCAGCCCCCCCCGCAGCTCCCAGCCGCCCCCTCCCGCACTCACCCGCTCGCTGCAGCCGCATTGAATAGCGGTGGCAGCGAGCGGGGAACGAGGAGCAAACGAGCGCTGAGAGCGCTCGTTTGCTCCTCTAAATGACCCGTGTAATAGGCCCTTTAAGGCAGCAGATCGCTGCTATATCAGTTGCTTGTTTTTCAACATGTTGAAAAACAAGCGACTGCAACGATCAGCCGACATGAACGATGTCGGCTGATCATTGCAATCTATTCCACGGGACGAATATCGTCCGTAGCGGCCGATATCGGCCGAATATGGACGATAATCGTTCCGTGGAATAGGGCCTTTAGGCTTTGTTCACACAGTAAAAAGGGCAAAGACAGCTGTAAATTAGAATAATCTAACCTTCTAATATCACAGGGAGATGAAGATGAAGGTATCTTTAACTTCATCCTTGGTGTCGTTCCTATGATATCCTCCCCTAATGAATTTCATCGGGAGCGGCAGCAAGTCGGCACACAATGTGTGTATAGACGGCTGTTTTTCTGTAGACTTTAATGTTGCAAAATTTGGTCCGCTGTACATATCAGTGTTTGCCATTGACTTACATTTAAAAAAAAAATAATTGTGGAGCATACTTATTTGCTTTATACTAAAAGTATAGTTGAGTAAAAAAAATAAATTTATACATCATAAAAATAAATAAATGAATAAACCCGGTTTAAACAGAATATGGCTGAAAGTACATATAAATGTAGTGTAACTGCTTAATAAATAATTGTAAACTGTATCTGTCACTAGTTATATACTGCCCTCAGAGCAGGATAAACCTCAGGTCTTCTGTTGTGCTGCACCTCTTCTCAGGACTGAGCTTCATTGATCAAATGAGACTAATCTCTTATGTTCGCTCAGTATAAACCTAAAGACAGATTCCCTTTTTAGGATTTGATAAGTCAGAAAGATATTTGTAGGTCTTTAGCAGAACTGAATGCATGGATGGGGTATTGTACAAGAATAGATGAGGTGTAGGACTATAAATAGTTCTTGTTACGAAGAATCAGGACATTGAAGGGAACCGGTCACAATAAAAATGCAGTCTAATCTGCTGGCATCATATTGTAGAGCAGATATATAGTTTTCTTCGGAAAGTTGCAGAATAACTTTTTATGCATGTAAATCTCTGCTCATTCTTGGCTTAGTACTAGTCACATGGGCAGTCTTAGTTGACAACTCTGTGTGTACAAGAGCCGTCAGTCACTTGAGTAGGATCGCCTGCTTTGCTCAGAATGAGCAGAGGAACTTTCCCCACAAAACTATATATGACTGTGCTCCGCTTCTACTGCCCTGTAACATTATGTCTGCAGATTGGACTGCGTTTTTATTGTGACATGACATGGGTTAGCCGACGTTAGCAAATTTTTCTTATATAGCTGCAGTCATATAGAAAATTATAAACTTCCTATGCCAACCTGTCCAAGATTCCCCTGATGTCTTGCTGGTGGTGTCTCTGGTGTCCCCCGCTAACTGTAAACGCTTTACTTTTAAGGCGGACTCCTCTACAGTGTGACAGCCCGCTCAGCTAATCATTGACTGAGACAGGACAGCATTGCGGCATGTGATTGGCTGAGTGGGCTGTCACTCCCAAGACGAGTTTGTCTTGGAAGTTAAGCGTCTGCAGTGATTGGGGGAGACCGGAGCCACCGCCAGTAGGACACCGTGGAGCATGGACAGGTAAGTCTGGATGTTTATTGTTTTCTATATGATTGCAGCTATACAGCAAATATTTGTTTATGCTGGACAACCCCTTTAAAATATTTACTGCATTAAATAGGCAGCCGATGCAATGTCATACAGCAGATTGTTTAGCATAACCTGTAGGCTAAGGCTACATGATGACTTGTGATCATATGATAGAAGATTTCTTTCACCCCAGGAGCTGTAACATGTTTATAAACCAAATGAGACTTTTCTAAGGCTTAGGAAATCAATGCTAGACAGTATAACTGCGCCAGTCTGCCATGAAAGAGCTACAAAAAATCCTTCGCTTCTCAGATCTGTTTACTGCCAGATCCAAAGCCGCTTCGTGTTGCATTATTACTTTTGGTCTTTTCTATCTGCATCACCTCAAACAAGTAAAATAGATGAAAATAGAATAGATGATAATAATGCTGCCCCAGTGCTAATGCCCCTGAGAGGGTTAATAACCCAGTCTGACTATGATGCATCTGAATAGGGAGAATGAGCTTGACCTGAATAATAATATTCATGCCGGTCCTTTTGTGTGTCTTGATTATCCCCCAGGCTGTTCACAATGACATAGATTAATATGAAGATTACACCTAAACTATCAGGCATCTGCTTTGCGCCCTTTTGACCATGGTTTGCATGGCATACGGCACACAGTTGTCGCTTGTAAGGGCGCCTGGCTATGACATTGATTTGTGCCTCTCTCCTCTACCTGTCCCAAAACCGTCACATCATTAATTTTGGTGCTGTCCCCAGCCCCCATTCCCCCTCGTTCCTCTCTTCACACGCCTTATCTAGGGCCACCTGCACGTGTGTCAGGGAGATAGCTCAGTGACTTCTTCCTTGGGATTTAAGTACTGGGCAATAGCTTACACAGAGTCCCATTCTCTAGATGACTGCTCGGACATGATGTAGGAAGCCTTATCTTAAGGCTGACACACATTGGACATTAATAGAAAAACATGTGTCCAGGGTGTGTGCAGAATCTCAATGAGGTTTTCTGTGCCTTGTGCGCCTTCTCTCCCACAGACAGGATCAGTCAAGTGCTGTCTTCAGTGTGTGGGTGTCACTAGCTTTAGTTCTGGCCTTTGTATATTACCACTTGGTGCAGTATATAGTTTTGGTGATTTTAAATGGCAAATTTGATTTGTAAGTTTTTTTTTTTTTTTGTTTTTTTTTTATATAATTGATGGTCAACTTAAGTCAAAACTGCTTTATTATCACATAATATATTATATGGCAAACATGTTATAAAACAGGTTTTACTAAAATGTAACACCTATAATACTGACCCCTATGTACAAGAATATTACTATAATACTGCCTCCTATGTATAAGAATATGACTACTATAATATTTCCCCATGCACAAGAATATAACTACCATAATGCTGCCCCCTATGTACAAGACTATAACTTCTATAAAACTGCCCCTATGTACAAGAATATAACTACTATAATCAGGGCCGTATTTGCCACTAGGCACCTGTAGTGAATACATTATATATATATATATATATACACACTCACCGGACACTTTATTAGGTACACCATGCTAGTAACGGGTTGGACCCCCTTTTGCCTTCAGAACTGCCTCAATTCTTCGTGGCATAGATTCAACAAGGTGCTGGAAGCATTCCTCAGAGATTTTGGTCCATATTGACATGATGGCATCACACAGTTGCCGCAGATTTGTCGGCTGCACATCCATGATGCGAATCTCCCGTTCCACCACATCCCAAAGATGCTCTATTGGGTTAAGATCTGGTGACTGTGGAGGCCATTTGAGTACTGTGAACTCATTGTCATGTTCAAGAAACCAGTCTGAGATGATTTTAGCTTTATGACATGGCGCATTATCCTGCTGAAAGTAGCCATCAGATGTTGGGTACATTGTGGTCATAAAGGGATGGACATGGTCAGCAACAATACTCAGATAGGCTGTGGCGTTGCAACGATGCTCAATTGGTACCAAGGGGCCCAAAGAGTGCCAAGAAAATATTTCCCACACCATGACACCACCACCACCAGCCTGAACCGTTGATACAAGGCAGGATGGATCCATGCTTTCATGTTGTTGAAAAATTCTGACCCTACCATCCGAATGTCGCAGCAGAAATCGAGACTCATCAGACCAGGCAACGTTTTTCCAATCTTCTACTGTCCAATTTCGATGAGCTTGTGCAAATTGTAGCCTCAGTTTCCTGTTCTTAGCTGAAAGGAGTGGCACCCGGTGTGGTCTTCTGCTGCTGTAGCCCATCTGCCTCAAAGTTGGACGTACTGTGCGTTCAGAGATGCTCTTCTGCCTACCTTGGTTGTAACGGTTGGCTATTTGAGTCACAGTTGCCTTTCTATCAGCTCGAACCAGTCTGCCCATTCTCCTCTGACCTCTGGCATCAACAAGGCATTTCCCCCCACAGAACTGCCGCTCACTGGATGTTTTTTCTTTTTTGGACCATTCTCTGTAAACCCTAGAGATGGTTGTGCGTGAAAATCCCAGTAGATCAGCAGTTTCTGAAATACTCAGACCAGCCCTTCTGGCACCAACAACCATGCCACGTTCAAAGGCACTCAAATCACCTTTCTTCCCCATACTGATGCTCGGTTTGAACTGCAGGAGATTGTCTTGACCATGTCTACATGCCTAAATGCACTGAGTTGCCGCCATGTGATTGGCTGATTAGAAATTAAGTGGTAACGTGCAGTTGGACAGGTGTACCTAATAAAGTGGCCGGTGAGAGTGTGTATATATATATATATATATATATATATATATATATATATATATATATATATATATATATATATATAAAATTATTATTATAACATTTTTTTTAACCCTGGCCGCCATAGACGTCGGACCACTGGTGCCTAGCCCGGGTGTGTGTGTGTGAGCGCGCGAGCGATGTGCATCTTCGGGTCCGGGTGCAGCTTCCGGCACAGACAGCCTCTATCACAGGCCGGAAGCTCACAGCTGCAGCCCCGCGGTGCCCGAACTTCTCTCCTGCTCGGTGCATGTAAGGTCATCGCTAATTAGAATTAGAAAGTGCCTTGTTGCCCATAGAAACCAATCAGGGCTCAGAGTTCATTTACTAGTAAGAATATAACCACCAAAATTACCAAGTAGTACAGTAGACTGCATTAGTGTTCCTATGCTATCTGTATAGTAGTTCGAGGATTTTTGGCAAGTTTCTTTATGTCTTTGGTTCAGCACCGGTTTGGATTTCAGAGAAAAGTCCAAAAAGGGTTAGAATAATGATTAAGTCTTTAATATGGGGCAGAAAAAGGGCCCGATTTGAAGTTAGAGGTGCTCTGTCAACCTAGGAATATGGGAGGCCTTGATTTTCCAGATTTAAAAAAATATTTCCTCTCTTCACAGTTATATTGGTTAGTAAAAAGAACCCAAACCATTTTTTTCCACTTGGTTGGGGAGGAGAAAGGGCATAGATCTTATACGATGTTTGAATATTTAGAGGGGGGCTATTGGAAAGTAGAAGAAACAAAGGACTGGACAATGGTTCAAGTTTTAGGGAAAACATGGCAGGTTATGAAAAATGTGCTGAAACTTAAGTCGGTCTTCAAGTTTACTCCGATATGGGGGAATACTAGGTTTGAGGAACTGAGGTGGATTGGAGTGATAGGAAGCCTGGAGAATAGAGGTATTAGCGACTTGAGTAATGTGTATAACAGAGAGCAGGTTAAGAACTGGGAGGTGATTAAGAGTGAATATGATCTTCCTGACGCACTATGGTTCGATTATAATCATTTGGGGAGTTAATGAAGCTAGCAATATTGAAGCAATATTTGATTATGATTTTTTTGGTTGATCGTTTATGAGACAAGATATAAGGTAGGGCTGGGCGGTATACCGCAAAAATACCGATACCGTCACTGGCGTCGGTTAACCGACCTCAACTTAGCCAGGACGGTATCTGCGGTATTTTTGTATTTTTTTCTGCTGCTCCTCCACCACTGACATGCCGGCGTCTCTGCACACAGGGACACCGGCATCAGAGCGGGAGGTGGAGGAGCAGCAGCAGGGCCCAGGTGACAATGCCGCCCGACCCGCCCCCCCGCCCGTCCCCCCGCCCCGACCCGCCCCCCCGCCCCGACCCGCCCGTCCGAGCATCCTCACCCGTCCAGTCCCAGGCCCCGTCCCGCCGCACCTGTCCATCCATGCGCCCATCCGTCAAGTCCGGTCCCGTCCGGCGTCCCTGCACACACAGCACATTGACATTGCCCTCCCCGGCACCAGTCCCGTCCGAGCCACCCCCCGGCCGGCGAGCGCTGCACATGTCAATGTGCTGTGTGTGCAGGGACGCCGGACTTGACGGGTGGGCGCATGGATGGACAGGTGCGGCGGGACGGGGCCTGGGACCGGACGGGTGGGGGTGAGGGCGCTCAGACGGGCGGGGGGTGAGGGCGCTCAGACGGGTGGGGGGTGAGGGCGCTCAGACGGGTGGGGGGTGAGGGCGCTCAGACGGGCGGGGGGCGGGTCGGGCGGCATTGTCACCTGGGCCGTACTGCTCCTCCACCTCCCGCTCTGATACCGGCGTCCCTGCACATGTTATTGTGCTGTGTGTGCAGTGACGCCAGCATGTCATAGCTGGAGGAGCAGCTGTACCTGTAGTCCCCTCAGTAACAATACAGGGCTGTAACATAGGAGGAATAATGGGCTGCAGCAGGCAGGATAACTTATAGCTGTGTGTGGTATCCTGCCTGCTGCAGCACATCCATTCCTCCTATGTTACAGCCCTGTATTGTTACTGAGGGGACTACAGGTAACAGCATGCCCCTCCCTGTATAATATTCTCCTACCCGCCTGCCATCCTTATGTGCCCCCTGTAAAGTTACAGGCCCCTTTTCACCCCTCCGTATAGTCATACCCCCCTATCCGCGCCCCCCGTTTAGTCATACACCCCTGTCCGCCCCCGTTTAGTCATACGCCCCTATCCGCCCCCCTATGTATAGTCATACACCCCTGTCCGCCACCCCCAGATAGTCATACACCCCTGTCCACCACCCCCAGATAGTCATACACCCCTGTCCGCCCCCGTATAATCATACACCCCTGTCCGCCCCCCTATGTATAGTCATACACCCCTATCTGCCCCCCCGTATAGTCATACACCCCTGCCTTCCCCCCGTATAGTCATACACCCTTGCCCCCCCCGTATAGTCATACACCCTTGCCCCCCCCCGTATAGTCATACACCCTTGCCCCCCCGTATAGTCATACACCCCTGCCCACCCCCCGTATAGTCATACACCCCTATCCACCCTCCCTGTAGTCATACACCCCCGTCCGCCATCCCTGTATAGTCATACACCCCCGTCCGCCATCCCTGTATAGTCATACACCCCCGTCCGCCATCCCTGTATAGTCATACACCCCCATCCGCCATCCCTGTATAGTCATACACCCCCGTCCGCCATCCCTGTATAGTCATACACTCCCGTCCGCCATCCCTGTATAGTCATACACCCCTATCCCCCAGTATAGTCATACACCCCTGTCTGCCATCCCTGTATAGTCATACACCCCTATCCGCCCCCTGTATATAGTCATACACCCCTATCCGCCCCCCCCCCCCTGTATAGTCATACACCCCTATCTGCCCTCCCTGTATAGTCATACACCCCTATCCGCCCCCTATCCCTATGTGCTGCCTGTATAGTCCTGTAACCCGATCCCAACCTACTGTATAGTAATACACCCCAATCCATCCCCCCCATATAGTCATACACACCTATCCCTCTGTGACCTGTGTATACCCTGTAGAGGGTGTATACCTGTATATACACATGTCCAGGTCTCTGCTGAGACCCCCTAATAATGACAAATAATAATAATGATAATAGACTAACCATGGGTTGCTGCTCAGTGAGTTCTTTTTAACTTTTTTTGAATCAAAATATCGCCAGTTTGGCACGGCAAGTGGGTGTGGTTTGCAAAAAGGGGTGTGTCATAATTATCGTTCGATTATCGTTACCGCGGCTACATGTGCGATAAACCGCGATATTGATTTAGGCCAATATCGCCCAGCCTTAATATAAGGGAAAGCACATATATTCGCCCAATTGAAGGGTAGAGGGGAGGTGAAAATAAGAAGTAAGGAAAAACGGGAGGAAGTGATTGGGATGTTAACAGACAGCCAATGGCTCAGAATATTCTCTGGAATAAACTTGGCATCTAAATCCGGAAATGATAGAATTGTACAGTTTAATATTGTAAATAGAATTTATTTTACCCCTGTCCTCTTAGAAAATAAAGAAATGGCCGGACAGTAACTGTCCCAGGTGTGCGTTACCTGAGGCAGATTTTATTCACATGATATGGTCGTGTAAGGAAATTCAGAATTTCTGGAGGGCAATATATGAAGAGATTAAAGATAGAGATCCCATACAGCCCAGCTATGGCCATATTAGGGGAGGATACAGGATTGAAAGCAAGTAAAAAAGACTGTAGAAAGACCTTGAGATTATTATTTCTTGCCCGTTTGGTAATTTCCCGAAACTGGATAAGTGCTACCCCTCCTAGAATGGAGATGTGGGAAGGATGTGTTAGAAAGTTTGAGACTATGTACCAGTGATGGATCATTATTGCATGTTTTTTGTTTTTTCATTCTCCACCCCACGGCAGAGGGAGGGGGAGGGAAGGGGAGTGAACTGTAATTTTTAAGTAATGTGAAATGGAATCTATATGTTTACTGTTTAAATATGAAAAATAATAAAAGTATTTTTGGCAAGTTTCCTAGCAGCTAGAGGACAAAAGTAGTAAGCACTGAAATATGCTTCAGGTGTGTGTCTGCACTTAACTCTTCTCCCCTCCCTGTTATAGACTAATGCTGTGTTTACACGGAATGATTATCGTTCAAATTTTCGCAATAACTATTGCATTTGAGCGATTATCGTTTCGTGTAAACACAGCAAACGATCAAACGACGCACGAGAAATCGTTCATTTTGATCTTTCAACATGTTCTCAAATCATCATTCGCTAAAAATTCTCAGATCGCTTGGTGTAAACAGTCTTTCAAAGATTCACCCTATGTAAAGGATGGCCTAAGCAGGGCCGTTTCTAGGTAATTTGAACTACAGGGCGAATCTTGCTAAAAGCACCCCCCCCCCAAAGTGATGTTGGGGGGGGTTTGTTACTAGGAAGAAACAGTGTTACTAGGAAGAAACAGCATAGAGCAGTGTTATTCAATCCTTTTCAATTTGGGGCAAAAAAAAGTCATTCAGTGACTCACAGGTGACATCTTCTTCTGAGGTGTCACTTTCCTTTCCCTCTCCATCCAGCCCAGACCACCATGATGATTTCTTGCAGCTACAATTCGTCTCTTCTGAACCTGCCAGACAAACATTTTAGGCTCCGCACTTTTACAACTTTACTTTACTTTTTTGTGTCATGTGCAGTAAAGTCAGTTGCTATGTGGGTTGCCCCCTGTATGTAGCATCCCCTGCTACCTGCTTTGCCTCCATATAGTAATAATCCCCCCTGTGCTGTCTCCACAGTAATAATCCCCCCTGTGCTCTGTCCCCACAGTAATAATCCCCCCTGTGCTCGCCCCCTCAGTAATAATCCACCCTGTGCTCTGTCCCCACAGTAATAATCCCCCCTGTGCTCTGTCCCCACAGTAATAATCCCCCCTGTGCTCTGTTCCCACAGTAATAATCCCTCCTGTGCTCTGTTCCCACAGTAATAATCCCCCGTGTGCTCTGTCCCCACAGTAATAATCCCCCCTGTGCTCTGTCCCCACAGTAATAATCCCCCCTGTGCTCTGTCCCCACAGTAATAATCCCCCCTGTGCTCGCCCCCCAATAATAATCCCCCCTGTGCTCTGTCCCCATAGTAATAATCCCCCCTGTGCTCTGTCCCCATTGTAATAATCCCCCCTGTGCTCTGTCCCCACAGTAATAATCCCCCCTGTGCTCTGTTCCCACAGTAATAATCCCCCCTGTGCTTGACCCCCACCAGTAATAATCCCCCCGGTGCTCTGTCCCCACAGTAATAATCCCCCCTGTGCTCTGTTCCCACAGTAATAATCCCCCCTGTGCTTGACCCCCACCAGTAATAATCCCCCCGGTGCTCGCCCCCCACAGTAATAATCCCCCCTGTGCTCTGCCCCCAGTAATAATCCCCGCTGTGCGCTCTACACACAGTAATAATCCCCCCTGTGCTCTCCCCCCAGTAATAATCCCCGCTGTGCGCTCTACACACAGTAATAATCCCCCCTGTGCCTGCCCCCCCCCCCCCGGTAATAATCCCCCCTGTGTCTGCCCCCCCCCCCCCCAGTAATAATCCCCTCCCTGCTCTGCTCCCCATAGTAAAAATCCCCCCCATGCTGTCCTCATATTAACAACCCCCCCCCCCCCCCCGTGGTCTGCCCCATAGTAATAATAGTAATAATCTCCCCCTGTGCTCTAACCCCGCCCCCACCACCCCAATTACCAAACACACACACACACACACACACACACAAAAAACAACCTTATACTCACCTTAATACATAGATCGGGTCCCTGTCTCCTCTCCTCCTCCAGCCTGCGAGGAGCAGGCAGGCCGCTGCCGCCCCCGCACACATCCTCTTCCTCCAGGCGCAGTAATATGACGTCACTGCGCCTACTTGAGGAAGAAGATGTGTGAGGGAGCAGCAGTCGCCGGCCAGGTGATGAGCGCCCGGCACGGCCGAGCCGAGCTCGGTCCGAGAGGGGCGGAGCTTCGGTCCGGCGGGCGGTCGGGCATTCGGGGCAGCTGATGGGGAGGGGAGGGGAGGTCAGGCCAGGTGATGGGGCGGGCAGACTGACGGCCGACGGTGCGTGCCGATAAGTGACGTCCTGGGGGTGCCACCAGCGCCCCCAAGCTGTCGGCGCCCCGTGCGGTCGCCCGGCCCGCCCGCCCCTAGAAACGGCCCTGGGCCTAAGTGATCTTAAAAATGATCGCAATAACGATTTTTCTTATGAATTTTCTAACAATTTATTCATCTAAACGCTGATTGTTATAAAAACCAAATCGTTGCTTCAAAATCGTTAAACGATTGGGCGAATTATCGCTTAGTGCAAACGCAGCATAAGGGTGTGTTCTTAAACTCATGTAAATTTTTTTGGTCTGACGACGGATTGAGCTTATGCTGCGTTTACACGGAACGATTATCATTCAAATTTCGTGATAACGATTGCATATGAGCAATAATCAGCTTGTGTAAACACAGCGAACGATCAAGCGACAAGCGAGAAATCGATCATTTTTATCTTTCAACATGTTCTCAAATTGTCTTTGGTTGTTCGCTAAAAATTCGCAGATCGCTTTGTGTAAGCAGTCTTTCATTGATTCACACTATGTTTGGGATAATCTTAAGCATCTTAAAACTATCGTTATTGCGATTTTTCCAAACGATATATCATTCCGTCTAAATGCTGATCGTTATGAAAAACACATTGTTGTTTCGAAGTTGTTAATCGCTCTGTGTAAACGCAGCATTAGGGAAAATCATTGAGTCAATGGGACAGTTGAAACCTCAAGCGGAGTCCGCCACACGTGTTCCGTAGTGGGAGCATACCCTTAAGAAGGTTAGTTTGTTGCAGTGCTTTCTACTTTTGTCTTTGCACCTTATGACTACCATAATACTGCTTTTTATGTTTTAACATTTAAAGGGGTATACTAGCCAGACACATAATTAGATTTGGAATTGGACAAAGAATTAGAATGTTATGTTTATTACTTGGTTACAACCCAACCCTTACTTACTGTGTGATTTATGTCAGGGAAAATTGTCAAGCTTATTGTCTCCATCTCTGGATGTAGGAGGTGTCATGTGTCCCCAGATCTCACCTTCCCGCTGACTGACTGGTAATATAGCAATATGTCTATAAATATTATCTGTCTGTGAATTCTTTCTGATAGATGATCATAGCACCCTGACACCCGGCTTGTATACATTCTAATTAAAAACACTTGAGAGAGGTTTCTTGTCACGGCAAAGGAGCGATGATGTATCTCTTCTAAGTCAAGTGGAAGCAGTCAAGAGGTTTTTACAATGTATACATAATTAAATGGAAAAATAGGCTATAGCTACTATGATAGGACAGACCCTTAAAATGGCAATGATTTCATAGTGATGATTTTCAAGTGAGTGTTTTGTGCAGTCAGGGCTGGCCTTTGGGGTGTGCGACCTGTGCGTTTACACAGGGCGCATCACTCCTGGCCAGCTGGGGGGGCGCTCTGGCAGACAGCTGCACATATAACTGCTCTGGCAGACAGACGTTCTATCTGTCTGCCAGAGCGCCCCCCTAGCTGTCCGCTCACCCTCCGAGCACAGTGGTTGTTTTGGGGCGCTCCTAAAGTCAGTTTCGGGTAAGTCCCGCCTCCCGTCGATAAGCCCCGCCTCCGGCGCGTACCGCGGATACAGACTCTCTCCTTGCAGAGTGCACTCTCCTTGAAGTGTGGCCATGACATTATCTGGGTCCCCCTCACCATGTCATCCTCTGTGCCTCCTTCTGTCTCCTTCCAGCACCCCCATCAGTATCTCCACCTTACCGACCTCCATAGTGTTATGTGGACACTGATGTGGTTGGGGATCTCAGACATTAGGAGGATTGTACAGCATTAGAGAAACATGGCTGCTTTCCTCCAGCACACAGCGCCACCCCTGTGCACAGGTGACACCAGGTATTGCAGCTCCCTCCAGTCTCTTCTCTGGGGCTGAGCTGCAATACCACAAACAACCTGGAGCGGTGCTGTTTTATTTTTAAGCAAATTAAATGAAATCCTTTGATGTTTCTCACAGCTGAGGGTTTGCTACGAGTACGTGTACTCTATTCCCTGACAGACAGCAGAGACACTGGAAAGAACTGCAACTATTAGAGAGTTCCAGAACTTTTCATACAATAATCCCTTTAATTCCCCTCTGACCTCGGGAGTCTTTGCTGCAGTCACTCGTGACCCCCTCGGTGACTCTCCATTTAAATCAAAAATTTTACGTTAATCTCTGTCAGTGTGGAGTCATCTTCCTGTATGGCGGTGGCGGCTCCCAGGAGCTGAGGTACAGAGTAGCCAGGACGGTTCCCTGAGGAGCCATGAGGGGGCGATACTGAGAGCTCACTGATTGGTCACCAGGAGCGGCGATCTCCAAGGCCTGATGATAGACATGGAGGTCACGCAGTGCCATTTCTAGGTTACTAGCTCTCTGTGTTATGGCGGGAGTCTGTGCGCCATGTTGTGCGCCATGTTATCCTGTATGTGCTGAAGCCGCAACGTGTCTGCTGTGGTGCTGATACAGTATCTTATACTCAGTTTGATGGAGGTCACCCAGCTTTCCAGCATCTTATACTCAGTATGATGGAGGTCACCCAGCTTTCTGGCATCCTGTAGTCAGTATGATAGAGGTGACCCAGCTTTCCCAACATCTTATACTCAGTATGATGGAGGTCACCAGCTTTCCCAGTATCTTGTAGTCAGTATGATGGAAGTCACCCTGCTTTCCCAGTATATTGTAGTCAGTATGATGGAGGTCCCCCAGCTTTCCCACCATCATATACTCAGTATGATGGAGGTCACCCAGCTTTCCCAGTATCTTGTAGTAAGTATGATGGAGGTCACCCAGCTTTCCTAGTATCTTATACTCAGTGTGATGGAGGTCACCAGCTTTCCAGTATCTTGTAGTCAGTATGACGGAGGTCACCCAGCTTTCCTAGCATCTTGTAGTAAGTATGATGGAGGTCACCCAGCTTTTCCAGCATCCTATAGTAAGTATGATGGAGGTCACCCAGCTTTCCTAGTATGTTATACTCTGTATAATGGAGGTCACCCAGCTTTCCAGCATCTTGTAGTCAGTATGATAGAGGTCACACAGCTTTCCAGCATCTTGTTAGTATGATGGAGGTCACCCAGCTTTCCCAGTATCTTGTAGTCAGTATGATGGAGGTCACCCAGCTTTCCCAGTATCTTGTAGTCAGTATGATAGAGGTCTCACAGCTTTCCCAGCATCTTGTAGTAAGTATGATGGAGGTGACCCAGCTTTCCCAGTATCCTGTACTCAGTATGATGAGGGTAACCCAGCTTTCCCAGTATCTTGTAGTAAGTATGATGGAGGTCACCCAGCTTTCCTAGTATCTTATGCTCAGTAAGATGGGGGTCACCAGCTTTCCCAGCACCCTGTAGTCAGTATGATGAAGGTCACCAAGGCCGGCCCTGTGTGCAGTGCATGTAAACTCCAACACCTGTTCATTAACCACCGGAAAGAATTCGCTAACAGGTTTCAGACAATAAGTTTAGCATTATTGTTGTGCCTGATCTGACTGATGTACTGGAGCTCTGTGCCTGATCCCACTTGGCATGAGCATGAGTTACTGTATGCACATGCTCTTACTCTGTGTACCTGAGATCTGAGCCTGATCCACTACACAGTGTACCTGAGATCTAAGCCTGTTCCAATTCACAGTGTACCTGAGATCTAAGCCTCATCTAATCCACAATGTACCTGAGATCTAAGCCTGTTCGAATCAACAGTGTACCGGAGATCTAAGCCTCATCTAATCCACAGTGTACCTGAGATCTAAGCCTGATCCAATCCACAGTTTACCTTAGATCTAAGCCTGATCCAATCCACAGTGTACCTGAGATCTAAGCCTGATCCAATCCACAGTGTACCTGAGATCTAAGTCTGATCTACTACACAGTGTACCTGAGATCTAAGCCTGATCCAATCCACAGTGTACCTGAGATCTAAGCCTGATCCAATCCACAGTGTACCTGAGATCTAAGTCTGATCTAATCCACAGTGTACCTGAGATCTAAGCCTGATCCAATCCACAGTTTACCTTAGATCTAAGCCTGATCCAATCCACAGTGTACCTGAGATCTAAGCCTGATCCAATCCACAGTTTACCTTAGATCTAAGCCTGATCCAATCCACAGTGTACCTGAGATCTAAGCCTGATCCAATCCACAGTGTACCTGAGATCTAAACCTGATCCAATCCACAGTGTACCTGAGATCTAAGTCTGATCTACTACACAGTGTACCTGAGATCTAAGCCTGATCCAATCCACAGTGTACCTGAGATCTAAGTCTGATCTACTACACAGTGTACCTGAGATCTAAGCCTGATCCAATCCACAGTGTACCTGAGATCTGATACTGATCCAATCCACAGTGTACGTGTTATCTAAGCCTGATCTACTACACAGTGTACCTGAGATCTGATACTGATGCAGCTAGGGATGTGTTTGGAATAATGTTCAAGATCTACATTTGCTCTAATGTGCTGTATACCTAGAATGTGCACCTTATCTAACCTGCTGTGTACCTGAGATCTGGACCTGCCTCAACCCTGTTAGAATAATGGTGTCTACAACTGGTTTTCTATAGGATTTGACACAGAATAGCTATTTAATCTCCTTGAAGCGTGATCATCATGTAAAGTCACACAATGTCACAATTTAATCTCATTGTGAAAACTTTAATGATTTATCACTTTCACAGATTTCACTTGGCCAGGATATTAAAACCACATTTATGAGATTTTTAGTCCTTTTTTCTTTTCACCTGAAACGCTCATATTTCCTGTGTGTGAGATTAATCGTGCACCATTAATCTTGGAGCGGTCACACATATGCGGCTACATATGCTATGCGGCTTCCTTCACTTCCTTTTTTTTTTTTTTTTTTACTTTTTAATAGTTCCAAAGATGAAAAGGCTTCTCAGAACCCTAAGATTGTGTCCTTACAGGCTCACAAAGTTAAAGAAATATTGTATAATATGCTTTTAAAATATGGCGCATACGTATTTCATACCATATGCCATAAAGTGGTCATGTGATTTGTCATTGTGCTAGACAACATGTCTTTGTTAAATGGGTTATCCAGCGCTACAAAAACATGGCCACTTTTCCCCCTACTGTTGTCTCCAGTTCAGGTGCAGTTTGCAATTAATCTCCATTTACTTCAATGGAACGAAGTTTCAAAACCCCACCCAAACTGGAGACAACAGTAGGGGGAAAGTGGCCATGTTTTTGTAGCGCTGGATAACCCCTTTAATTTCTGAATGTCAAACGTTATTGTTCCATCCTCATCCTTCCATTGTTCTATAATACTGTTTCCTATGGGCAAGAATATTACTGTTATAACAACTTATTTTATGGGCAAGAGTGTAAGTCCACGCTGCATTTTCTATCCATTCCACGTTTTTTTTTGGAGCACATTTCATTTTAACATGCAGAAAAATGTGGTCAACCACATTTTTGTGTATGTTTAAAAGAAAGCTTAAAAAAAAAAACCCTTCTATGTCCACAACCGCCCCCCGCCTACAAAAAGTGTTGCTTTTTCTATATTCTCAAATAGATATCCATGGTAAAAGGATCAGATTACTTGAAATGAGGAAGATGGCACTGCGAAAAATGCAAGTACTTAAACAATATTTTTTTTAAAAGAAACAAGTAGGTGCAGTATACGCTGTTTAGTGGTGAGTCACGGCCACTGCGGAGTCCCCTACTTCGGGCCGCTGCTACACTTGCTCTCCCCGTCCTCTGTCTTCTGTGGATGTCGGTGGCTGGGCCCGGCACTGCTTCCTCTTCAGCCCCCAGTGCTCTCTAGTGCCATCAATGGAGGCTCTCTGCCTCCCAAATAGTGCTGACTTCTTTTTGGATTATAGCAGTCTGTCAATGGTCAGCTAAAATGATCCTTCATTGTTAAATTTCAGGAGATAGACTATCATTTTGGTTGAAATTGTCCTTTTTGTTATTAACTTTAAATAAGCCAGGGCGTCTCAAACATTTTCTCCTGGAACCTGGCCCAAAAGAGCAAAGTGATGCCTGGACCTCAGCTGACAGACCTAGGGGATGCCTAGTCCTCACCGTCTTTGATGGACATCCAGGCAAAAATATTGTTAAAGGGGTTATCCAGCGCTACAAAAACAGGGCCACTTTTCCCCCTACTGTTAGTTCCATTGACGTAAATGAAGCTTAATTGCAAACCACACCTGAACTGGAGATGAGTTTCAAAACCCCACCCAAACTGGAGACAACAGTAGGGGGAAAGTGGCCATGTTTTTGTAGCGCTGGATAACCCCTTTAAGTCTAACTTTTGTTTGTCTTCTAAACTCTGTATAACATAATCCAAAGATTGCTGTAGCCAGGGAAAGGACTGTGCAGCTTATAATAGAACGGCTGCTCCCCACTCCCACCCCCGAGCTATGCCTCACCAACAACTAACTCTTATGGACCTAGCATGTGGAAACACTGCCCACACCATTATGCTACCTGTACCAGAATATCCTATCTACATCAAAGAGATCATTTGATGCCATATATATTAATCAATATCAAAATCTTTCTTGAAGAATTTTAAAACATGATAAAACAGTGATGACGCACACACGAGAAAGCAGCACACCAAACTGGCGAGGATGACAATAATATAAATAGGCTTGTGCTCACTATCTGACAAGAAAAGGGCTACCCAAAAGCTAGCTCTGTAAATTCAATAGTAGCAGATACCCACATTAGCTACAATCCAGACTCACTGCTGAAGTTACATATAAATGGGCTTGCACCCTAGAGAAAGTACAATGCATACAATGTTACGGCTCATATTGTGAAGACAATCCAAGTCACTTACCGTGTCACAAACAACCTGGGATGCCGCCATGCCCCTGATGCACATTCCAACCCTTCGTCTTTGTACTTTCTCTAGGGATATACATACTGTCCTTACAGTCAGTAGACTGTGTTTCTAAACTTGAATGCTACCTCTACCAGCCTGTACTGACTAGATTGATTCATGTTGCTAATGCTTATTGCTTATAACCATCCCATTGGCTTGGTAGCTTTTTGTTCAGGTAATGTTTTTTTACACTGCTCAGTGACACCATTTTTGCCCTCTTTTGCCCACTGCAGTCCTGCCTTTCTTTTCTCCCTCTGATAATAATGGTACTCTCACTGGTCACCTGCCATATTCAGGAACAACTGGTCATGTGTTTGGACACTTTGGGTGGGTTCACACTACGGAATCCGCACGGATAAGTACCCGCTCACGGCGGAGCGCACCTCCGCCTGTGCCATAGACACCATTCTATGGGCGGGTGAATTCTGCCAAAAGAAATGACATGTCAATTCTATCGGCGGGCAGCGGAATCCGTCCGTCCATAAAATTGAGTCTATGGGACGGGTGGTGATGCGCGCCACTGTGAGCGGGTACGAGCGACGGAATCCGCTGGAACTTATCTGTGCAGATTCCGAAGTGTGAACCCACCCTTAAGTTGGATCACCAGTGTTGTGTGCAGCTGCAGTTTTCTTGCCTGTGCGCCGCTTGTTCATCAGGTTCTTGCCATTCCCCTCCAATTCCTTTCATTGACTACTTGATCTTGTCCACAGGATCCACTTTCCCTTGATATTCCTCCTCGATCACGCTATTCTCTGTATACTCTTGACACTGAGCCACAAGAAACCCCATAAAGTTTGGCAGTTTGTGAAATGCTGTCCCCACCTAGACTAGCTCCGATGACTAGGCCTTACTTGAAGTCGCTCACTTTATTCAATTTTCCCATTTTAATGTGGATTTATACCAAATCTGATCCTCAGATAACCTGCTCACTTGATGTTTTGCTGTGTTCCTCAATGGCGTGTCCATACAGGCAGCTGTATTAGGTGAAGGGCCAGCAGGCTGTAATAAAGTGGCCCATGTATTATATAAATGCCATGAGGCTGGATTTACATTATGCATTTTTTGCATGTATTTTGTAATTACTGCATGTCTATTTACCGTTAATCTGTGTTATTTTCTAATGCAGTAACTGGCGCACAGGATTCTGGGGAGTAACTTTTCTGATAAATTGTGTTCAGGCAGGTGGTAAAAAGAAGAGAAGCTTATAGTTACCTTCTGTTTTGCTGCTCTGAATGTCTGATCCCACTACGCAGCTCTTATTGGGTTGGCATGTAGAATTGTAGGGGATGGCCACAGAGTGGACAATTCCACTTGCCAATCCTGACACTGGAAAGGCTGTGCAATGGTATTGGGGCTCTTGCAGAATGACAGAGGAAGCAGAGGTTAGGTTTTCTTCTTTTTACCACCTGTCTGAGCACAATTTAATAAGTTCCTTCTTTAAGTTCCTTCTCTGGGATACCCCTTTAAGAGGTGAAATATATATTATGACAGTGCAGTAAGTAACGGCATTATTTTGTTTTGATTTCTGAACATTTGAGTGTTTCTATCTTGGAGACAGAAGCTGAAACACTGTTTAATAAAACATCACAGAACTCTTCATTATACAGTGTTCAAGCTTTATCTGTCTTGTCTGGGAAACCTGTGATCGCCCTTGCTGGATTTGTCTAGCTGCAGGTACCTGGTCAGGCTGTTGAGATGACTGATTTGGCTGACATATCTCTAACAATATCCTATGGTGTATTAAGCCCCCCCCCCCAAATGACAATAACTGGCATTAAAGGGGTTTTCCAGTGTTAAATATTTTGTAATGTATTGCTGGCCTGTTGGTAAACATGATAAACATCTTGGGGGAGATTATTAAACATGGTGTAAAGTGAAACTGGCTCAGTTGCCCCTAGCAACCAATCAGATTCCACCTTTCATTTTTCAAAGAGTATGTGAGGAATGGAAGGTGGAATCTGATTGGTTGCTAGGGGCAGCTGAGCTTGTTTCACTTAACCCCATGTTTGATAAATATCCCCCCTTATGCTTACCTTCCTGTGCTCCCCTAGTGTCCCAATGCGGTGTTGCTGTTGTCCCCTGCTGACTACAGCCTGGCTTTTTCCGGGACTATCTAGGGAGACACAGCCCTTTCAGCCAATTACTGGGACGTGAGACTGAGACGGGACAGCCCTTTGATTGGCTGAGCAGGCTGTCACTCCCGAGATGATTTCATAAGTAGCGGAGCTGCAGTCAGCAGGGGCACTGGGGGAGCATGGAGAGGTAAGCAGAAGATGTTTTTTTTATGCTTACCAATAGGCCAGCAATATTTTTTTAAAATGTAAACACTGGATAACCCCTTCTAGCACGTCTGGGGTAACGCTGTACACCTTGGACTAATGTAAGGGTTAATGTAAGAGCAGTCGAGTCAGGTTCCTCTATCAGTGCATGAATGTTTAATCTGTTTATTACCTTCTCTTTTGATAATAGGAATTTAAAAATTTCTTCTAATTGTTCCCAGAACCCAGCGCCATTCGCATTAAATGGGTTCCTCCTTGGTGAATTATTTATATGGTCTTTCCTCATAACATGTGAATATTAAATCTCATCCCACACATTTTATCATAATTTATATGGCTCTCCTCATCCTCTCAGTCCCAGCGTCAGACTCGGTCCCCCTGTCCATATGTCTCTTGTTACATTGTATCAGTCAACTCTGCGATTCTCATAAATTGTATCAGAATTCCCCTGGTGTCACACTTGACAAATGACCACCACTGTGTATTTCTGGCAATGCATTTAATCTAAACTACAACCCCCACCCTCCTCCCGCCCTCCCCCCTAAAATAAACAATAAATTGTGCCCTTTCATTTTACAGCTTGTTCATCAGTCCCCATTCTTTTAAAGTGGCAAGCTCTTGGGGGACTGACGTCTCCTAGCAACATAGTAACTCACAGACAGAAGGGACTTTGGCGTTCTGCCCCCCTCCCCCTGTGGTTTAGGCTCTGTTCCAATAGATGAGATATCACAATGTGTTATATGAGCCTCGTACACAGATCACTTCTCAGCCAATGAATAGCAATAGCCATTTTGTGTTGACTCTGTGTTTATTCCAAGACGGAAGTAGTTGACCTCTGACCTTTCCCTGTTTCCTCGCGCATCGAGGTGATTGACTAGCCTATATGAGGCTATAAGTTGTATTGTGGCGTATGGTGGATATAGATTGGCCGGTCATCTGCAGTTACTTCTGACATAATCAATAAGTTGCCGGATGAGGATTAGGAATGTATGGTGGCTTTTATTTTATATATGGAACCTAGATGTCTACGCACTTATTTATATATATTATACTTGGTGTCATCTTTGTTAGCCAGTGTTTATTGGTAACCGTAATATAGAGAAGTAAGGAGGTCACATGCCATGAAATTATGGACGGCAGACTTCTGGTGGGTGGGATTTCTGTGCGGCAGATATCTAGGTAACTACTCTGGCTCTGAAGATGGGACAGAGTAAAGAGACTGGTTTAAATGGTTCATAGTAACCAATCACAGCCCAGCTGGTTTTCACTAGTTAATGCTTTACACATTTTGTTGATTTAGGGTTATAGATTTTAATTACAGATATGAGACTAAAGGCCGTATCATACAGCATGATCTGGAGAAGGTAGTGAGAGCCCACCTGTCAGGTGCCATTACACGCACAGATAGCGAGCGGGAAAAGAAGGGGGACGGGGAGCTGTGAAAGGGCCTGTCCAGATGGTCCTAAGATCGTCCGGGCTGCCCATTGAAGTCAGTGGTGGTCTGCTGCTGCCGCTCCTATTATACAGAGCTATGTGCAGCAGTCCGTTGCTGACATGTTTGGGATTTTTCAACACGTTGAAAGACCCCAATCAGCCGACATTGTGTATGTCAGCTGATCGTGGTCTTTTACCTTGCGCTATTACACCAAACAATTATTGACCGCTAATCTCTTGGTGTAATATTTGTGTAATAGGGCCCTCAGAGTATCTATACTCTGTCCCCCCCCCCAAAAAAAGTGCCCATAATTTTTTTTTTTTTTATTGCTGGATCCCTCTATTCTGAGATAGGGGTTTTATTGCTTAGTTAAATATTTGCACTTTTAACTTAATAGTCTGATGGGCAGAAATGTTATAGTGAAATAGGGTGTGAATGTTAGACTGGGGCGGTGTGAGTCATCTTAGAATAATCACACAATAGCCAACGTGTCTATTAGCCTTCATCATGGCATGTCATGATAGATAATATCTGAAACGCATTGAATTTTTTTTGTGTATGAACAATTAGAAGAGATATGGGTGTCCATTCTTATACAGCTCAATTGGGTGGGAATACACACTTGTTGATGGTGCACAGCTTTACATATTTTTTTCCGCATGTGGATTTGAAATCTGCCTTGCATTTTGGCAGCTGAATCTTCTCCAAATCTGCAATACATTTTTTTAACTGAAAAAATCTGTTGTGTGAACATGGCCTAAAAGTAGCTATAGCTTTCAATCATGTTTTACAATTTAGCACTCAACTCTTTTACCAATATGAGCAATCTATGTTCTTATCAGTCAAGTAATAGTTGAATTTTTCTTGATCTTTTTGGTAACTTTACCTAGAACAATTACAAATTGTGTGCAGACTGAGGCTGCGTTCACACTATGTATATTTCAGTCAGTATTGCAACCAAAACCAGGAGTGGATTAACAACACAGAAAGGATCTGCTCACACAATGTTGAAATTGAGTGGATGGCTGCCATATAACAGTAAATAACTGCCATTATTTCAATATAACAGCCGTTGTTCTAAAATAACAGCACATATTTGCCATTAAGGGTATAAACCCACACACCGTATATGCAGCGTATTTACTGCTGCGATACGCAGCAAACTCGCAGCAAACTCGCAGCAGATTAGATCTAAATAACTGAACACAGCAACAAATCTGTACCAACAAATCTGCTGCGTATTTGTTGCATATCTGCTGCATATACGGTGTGTGGGTTTATACCCTTAATGGCGGCCATCCACTCAATTTCAACATTGTGTGAACAGATCCTTTTTGTGTTTTTAATCCACTCCTGGTTTTGGTTGCAATACTGACTGAAATATACGTAGTGTGAACGCAGCCTGAAAGTGTATGTTCCATTAGCTCTAACCTTTCACTGATGTAGGGCCTTCATTTGATTCCTTGCATGAGACTGTCTGTTGTAAACACTTTGATAATAACAAGGCCACATCCAAGGACCTATGAGGGGGCCTTCATCTAACACAAGTGACCTTTAACTACAAGTTTTGGAAACGTGACGTTGACAGGTAGGTTACACATTCCGATGCTCCTTTGTGCACTTCTGCTCTGTCACCACTAGATGGCAGCCAAAGGACACAACTGGACTGACAATTTCTACTTTAATTTCAAGGAGAGTAATAACTGGGAGAGACCCAGAAATGTTGACTCTGGCTTCTGCTATTTACACGCCTGACTTCAAAGGCTTCAAACAGCTGCTTTGTTCCGCGAGGCACTTAACCGTTTGGCTGTTAGTGAGGTCCACAGAGTATATACATTTACGGTATTCCTATTTATTTTTTTCTCATATTATGTGTATTGTCACATCAAGACAGGTAGTACAGTGCAATCCAGCAAGCCTTCGCTGAATGCGTTGCTGTCACTTTACCCCTTAAAGGACTCTGTATTCCATTATGCCACGAAGGAGCCACTCTGAAGCTAGAATTGAGGGTCAGTATATCCCTGTAACCTTAGATAACGGCTGTAAAGGTGTCTCGGCTATAGCAACAGTACATGCAGTTTCACTTCCTATGTCCTTAGCATGCTGGGAGATTTAATTTTCAAGCAGCTGCAGGGATCATGGTACTAAGGAACAGTATATAGAAGGCAAGCGAGATTCTGGAGTATGATCTATTTCAGAGCAATTTAGGGTTGCCATACACTGCTGCCATTGCTACAGCCTCAGGGGACCCAGTGACAAATGTTTGTAACCAAGCAATGTCATGACTTGTAGTCCTAAATGCAGCATTGTTGCTCTCACAACCCAGGGCAGTCCATAAGGCCTTCACCAGTATAGAGTGCTTCATTGCTCTATACTATGTCCCATTAAAAAATAAGTTCAAGGGAGGCCTAGATGCTTTTCTTGATAAATATAATATTACAAGTTAAGGGTACTAGATTTCATGTGATAGGACACTGCTCCGAAAATGTATTCTGGTTGCCATTTTTTAATCAGAAAAGTTTTTTTCTCTCTATGTGATGAGCAAATGGTATCTGCCTCAATAAGGTATTTTTGCCTTCCGCCTGGATCAACACAGTAGGGTTTCTATGGGTTGAATTTGATGGACTCTTTCACTGTACGTATGTACATACACCAATGAACCATAACCTTGCAAATACAGTGGTGCCTTGGATTACGAGTATAATTCGTTCCGGGACCGTGCTTGTAATCCAAATCCACTCCTAAACCGAAGCAAATTTTCCCATAAGAAATCATAGAAATGCAGATAATTGGTTCCACACCCCAAAATAATGATTTATTATTCTGAACAACATATAAAACTAATGAAACAAACATTCAGAAACAGCAGAATATGTGATATAAGTTACTATACAGGAATGGAGAGGATGGGACACAAGGACTGACAGAGACTGCAGGGAGCAGGAGGGAATGAGCAGGGCAGATGTGGGCACATACATGCAGCACTCTCTGTCCGGGGAGAGAGGGGTTACAGCTATGGAGAGATTACCTCCACAGTCCTGTCCTCTGATGTAAGTCCCAGCCTGAAGTGGATCTGCTATGTTTTGGATCAGACTCTGGGTCAGAGTACAGGGCTGTTGACCCCGCTATAAAGACCATGTCCCTCCTCCACTCGCGCTCCCACCCAGTTCAGGGAGCTCTTAAACCAAGTCACAATTTTGAAAAACTGTGAGCTCTTAAACCAAAACGCTCTTAAACCAAGCTACTCTTAAACCAAGGTACCACTGTATCTTGGTTCTTTTTGTGCAACCTTAGCAGTTCCAACTATTATGACAGGAACTGCACAATATCTTTGTTCACAACATTCAAGAATGTCTTTTGGAATAAAAAAAAATTAAAAAAATAAAATATATATATATATTGCTCTCAGTGGGGTAAGAAAATGTACACCTTCTACTTGTGGCTGTTTAGCTGCTCAGAACCTACTGTTCCATGTCCTGACACATAGGAAATGTCTGCTCAGCCAATCAGTGGCTGCAGTGGTGACCGGTCTCAGCCAGTGATTGGCATTTTTCTATGTTTTGGACAGTGGGAAGCTTTGAGTCAGGCACTGTCAGAAAAGTGGCATAGGTTCGGCAGCAGGTGATTGAGAACATTAATCCAAAGAACCCCTTTGAGGAAGGTGTAGCCTTCATAAATCAGACTTTATTTTTATAGCACATCTTACAAATTAAGATCTGGGGAACTAGGAGGTCAAGTTCCTCAAGTGTCCTTTATCCTGCTTAAAGAGACCACTGCCATTAAGGAATGCAATTGTCGTAAGTTAGTGTACTTGGTCTGCTACAGAGTTTAGGTAATAAATGTATAAGCAGCATCCAAATAAATGCCAGGCCTTTTCCAGCTGAGCATTGCACTGCCTCACATAGTGCAAATTGCTCTTCAGGTAAGTGACATATGTGCACCCCGCTAAGCACAATGGAAAGGGATCTCTCGGTTCTCTCCATGCTTATGAACAGTGGGAGTACCAATGGTTAAACCCCCACCAATCTGATATTTTTCACTTTCCTGTGGATAGGTGATGAGTTTTAAGTTTGCCATAACACCTTTAACCTTGTTTAAGCACTTGTGCTATAGCAACTCCTTTATGCCATTTGATCATGTAGGCTACCCTTTGCTACCTACCTATATCAGTGCGCCTGGAAAGCCGACATTATGTTACATGTTAACTTGTCCTTCCTTGGACCACTCTTGGTAGGTACTAAGCACTGCATGCTGGAAACGCCTCCCAAGACATGCCGTATTGAAAATCCTCTGACCCTGTTGTCTGTCTGTTCCTACTGTGTGCTTGTCAGGTTATTCCGGTCCTTAAACGTGACCATTTTTCCAGCTTCCAATGTGTCAAGATCTGACTGTTCCCTTGCTTCCCTAATATACCCCAATCCTAGACTGAGGAAAGCTTCACACGTACCACATCGCAGCGGATCCGCAGCAACTTTGAAATTGCGGATTTAATACTGTGTTCATTCATTTAGTCAAATCTCCTGCCGAACGGTACGTGTGAAGCTACCCTGAATGTTATTTATTTCTCCTGTCAGTAGTGTTATGGCCTCTTACATGCAGCGCTGCTGGCTGCAACAACAGCATGCTTTTCTAAAATGCAAGCAGGACCCAGGCTTTGCGCTGTAAGCAGTGGCAGGTGCAGGTGCAACCCAAAATTATCAGCAAATTGCAAGCGGTAGCTGTGGCTGCTTAAAATGATTTAAGGGACGCACATGGTGGCTGCACTGTGTGTAAGAGTGGCCTCAATATTATAACAGTTTAGGGCGTGTGTTAGAGTCAATGCATTTTATGTAGTCCCCCCCCCCCCCTAGGCTTTTATTTTGAAGGGAACCTTTTTATTTGTTTCCTGTTCTTAAGTCATCCAGCATAAGACATTGCACCCCGATTTTTCTTGCAAAAGTACCACCCTTGCCCCATTGTCTCAGTTGTGTGTGGTATAGCAGTTCAGATCCAAAACCAAACTGGGGACAAGAGTGCTGCTGTTTCTGGAGGAAAGTGGTCATGTTTTTCTGAGCCTGGACAACCCCTGTACCTTTGAAACACAGAGGGCAGGGAATAGTCACATGCTCCTCCATGTCGGCCAGTTTATGGACAGACTTACCACAAAGAGGGGTGCCTGACTTTATCTTTTTGCAATATTCCGGAGCTTCTGTCACTATATACAGTGAGTACACTTACTAATACTATACACTGAACTATTTTACTATAAAATGGCCAGCCTCTTTAAGATTTTTGAGCGCCCCCAAGTAATTGTGTTTTACCTAGTAGAACATGATAATTACTGCACTGTTACTAATTCTTGTTCTTTCTGTTAATGGGTACTTGCACTTGGCAGAATCCTGCCTAGAATTTTCCGTCGATGTAGAGCTCTGCCTACCTTCCTATAAATCCCCGGCTGTGCCAGGGCACATGTAGGTGTCTAAGTGGCATCATCACATGCTAAAAAGGCTTTGAATGAACACCACTGCCAATTAATCATTCCTGCGGCTGTGCCCGCCCTCCTGCGTATCAGATAAGCTGGGATATTTCTGTAGTTTTCGTTCCCCATTCATTAAGGAGATATTGTCTGAATTCTTCTGCATTCACATTAGGGATGTTTTAAAAATGTAATTAATCTCCCTTCTTAATAATAATGTATTTTTATTCATGAGCGGTAGCTAATAATTGGCTGGTTTGCTCAGTGGGAAGATTAAGGTGAATTCAGCTGAATGTCAACTTCAAAGATCGGTATTCTGTACAGAGAATGGAGCATTTCGGGGCCACACGGTGGCTAAAACAAATGCTGGTCGCCTGATTGTTACTTTAAAGAAGCACAAAAAAACTATAATTGAAATGTGAAAAGATGAAGGTAAAAACATATTGTACAGTTACCTTGACATTCCGCTACAGCTCCGGTCACAATTAATATTATCATCAGTTCCTAAGTTACAAGCATTTTGCTACAAACCTTTTTCGCCTCATGTGTGCAAGAATATAGCTGCTTAAAGTCATACTGTCACCCTCCCCCCTTACTCTATGTGCTGTGCTCCACACCATCCTTAAGTTTAGATGCTGCACAATCCATATGTAACTTTTTAAGACTTGTCTTTGTCTTTTGGATGCTTATGACGGGAGTTTTGGGTCCGTGGTCATGTGCAAGAATAAAATTACTATGCTACGGCCTCCTAAGTGCAAAAATATAAGCCCTATAATACTGCCCCTGTTGTACCATATACTGTAACTGGGACGAGATGTTTTTCAGTGTAAAAAAATATATAACCATTATAATACTGCCCCCTATGTTTAAGAATATATGGTTTTTAGCTAGAACGGTTTTCACTTCACCGTTGTAAAGGTGAGACATAACCAATCTTTATTAGACTCACAGACTTAGGCCACGTTCCCACTGCATAAGACAACAGCTGTTCCGTGACCTGGCCGGGTCACGAAACGGCCGGTGTTAGTGTAGATCTTCCTGGCTGGTACTGTGTTTCTGCTGAATTTGTATGAGGACGCATCATGTGCACCCGCATCCTCATTCTCTGCTGCACACAATGGAGCCTGCAACCGGAGCCGCAGGGTCCATTGTGGGAACTGACAGTTTCTCTGCAGCCGCTATTCAATGAATAGTGGCTGCAGAAAGCTGACCTAGCAGAAAATTCACAGCAGCATATTGAAAGTTTAATTTGAGCGAAATACCCCTTAAGGTGATAATACACCTTAAATATCTGACTGATCATTTGGCCGTTGGCTATTTCTCTTGTCTGGCCCCCTCCTCTGGAATGTTAAGCACAGCCCAGCAATCCTGTATACTTAATATGGGGGGGGGGGGGGGGGGTTAAGCTGCAGTCAGAGAGCTCTGACTGCAATTTATCTTTTCCAGAACAAAGAAAAATGGAAATTCACCACCTGACCCTATCTCCATTAACAAAAAGTATAAGGTGTATGGGGACCTTTATGTTTCATAGTTAGAATCCACCTTAGTGCCTCATTACTCTACTATGGCGGGGAAGGCCACCGTAGGGCTTTGGGAGCTTGGGTCTGAGAAGGGCAGCATTGCCCACACCATTCTAGCATCTTTGCTTGGACTGTGCAAGCTTTAAACATTTGTCAGGGCGCTCAGGTTAAAACTTCTGTGTGCAGACATAGCTGGCGCCGGAAGTTCAGGCTGAAATAGAGACAACTTCTGCCTTGGTGAGTTCCAATGCATGCATAAGGTCCATGCTAGGCGTGCAGTGTTTCTGGGCAACCTGAATGTCTGGCATCCATTACATTTATACTTTGACGTTTTAACTTAATCACTGTGACTACAATCCTGTCATGTCTGGACAAACAAAACTTTACATGTCCAGGCATTATGGGAATTCTAGTTTTGCAACAGTAGGACGGCTGCGGTTTGACACTTGTGCTTTAATAGATTGGTTTAGATATCATTTGAATATCTGTGATCATTTCTTTGACTTCTACTCTAAATTCTATAAATTACCCAGCAGCCTCCCATCTTATCCAAAAGATTGATTTGTGCTCAGGATATTGTCCATTTGTTGTCTTAAGGGCCTTTTACACTGATCAATTATCGTGCAAAAATCTTTAAAGCAACTGAATTGAAGAGATAATTGAATTTAAGTAATAATCTTCTGGTGTAATCGCGGCAACAATCGAACGACGAACAAAAAATTTGTTCGTATGTATGATCGCATGTAATAAGACGTTTGGTCATTCGCAGTAGCGATGACAAGATGACCACAAGAACGATCATAAGTAAAGATTTTCGTTCTGTGTAATTGGGTGAGCGATTTCAGGTTGTTGGCCATAGCGGTCGTTTGTTATCGTTGATCGTTGAAAAATCGTTTTGTGTAATAGTACCCTTACCCTTATGTCTGCTATCAAAATGCCCTTCACCACAAGCTGCTATAACACTTTGAGATCTTGTTAGGGTTTTCCTGTCTGAGTTACCATCAAAACTAATAAATATGAAATTCTAAAGGCCGTAAAACCGCTAAATCCTTTGTCTGATTAAAGGGGTTATCCAGCGCTACAAAAACATGGCCACTTTTCCCCCTTTCTTGTCTCCAGATTGGTTGGTGTTTTGAAACTCCATTCCATTAAAGTAAATGGAGCTTAAGTGCAAACCACACCTGAACTGGAGACGAGAGGAAGAAAAGTGGCTATGTTTTTGCAGTGCTGGATAACCCCTTTAAATACCACTGGGTGGTCCTTCTTTATTGTATTCTGTTCTGTTAATTCTGTTTGCCTACCCCTTTCCCTGTTTCTTCATTTTCCATTCCATGAACTGGAAGAATTTGATATCCGTTTTAGGCGTTTACTCTCTACTTTCTCACTACTACTTGTTAAAATAGACAGCACCTCTATCCTATCTTGATCTCCTCACTTGACTAAAGGATATCGGCCCTTTTGAATATCTGATAGTCAGCTTGAACATGTTGGACGTCTTCCAAGTTGTATGGGATCCTTGGGAGTATTTTTGTATTGTTAATGATTACTATCATTATTATCATTAATAATCAATGATTATTATCATTAAGTATCCAATGTCTTGTCTCCCCTTTGAACTTTACCTTTTTGGTAAAACTTTATTTTTTCATGCATTGTGCAGACATTGGTACATTATTATATTGTGCCTACATCTAAGCTTGAATGTGGTCAGTGTAAAGTTTGTTGCTGTTGTCAACTTTTCCCTATATAGTGAGTGGGTGGGAACTTTACTTAAAAGGCGCAAATGTGACCCTGATTTCCAACCCCTGATTTGTGCCTGCCTTATATTTACACCCCCCCTGAGCTTAGCATACATGCCCACCTGACTATTCAGAGAAAAGAAGAAAAATTATATATATATATATATATATATATATATATATATATATATATACCAGTTTCTAATTGACATTGTTTTTCTTTACATTCTTTTTATGCTGTAGTCTTCATACTGAATTGCCACTTACATTTGTTTGATTTTTGACATTTTTGAAAAGCTGCTATAGTATTGCCCGCTTTTATAGAATAGTATAAATGCTATAAATCGTCTTTCTTTATTATTCTTTA
This sequence comes from Dendropsophus ebraccatus, assembly GCF_027789765.1. NCBI lineage: Eukaryota > Metazoa > Chordata > Amphibia > Anura > Hylidae > Dendropsophus > Dendropsophus ebraccatus. The sequence continues at coordinate 111,825,796 of NC_091457.1, read as the reverse complement.
TGTAACTACTATAGTACTGCCTATGTACAAAGATATAACTACTGTAATACAACCTTCTGTGAATAAAATAAAAATTCTATATTGCTGCCCTGTACATACAAGAATATGACTAATATAATACTGCCCCCTATGTACACAAATGTAACTACTATAATACTCCCCCCTATGTACAAGAATATAACTACTATAATACGGTCATAGAGAGAAAGGAGCAGATGCACCTCACACCTATGGCTGACACTAATGCCTCACAGCTAAAAACCAACGCCAGGATGTTGGTATATAATTCATCAAACCATATTGCCTCATGTACCACGTGTAGGTCCCCTGGCCTCCATGAGTCCCTACACTAAATCAACACTGTGTCGGTCAGCGACCGCTAACCCCACAAAGCGAGCGCGAGCAGAGAAGGGAGGCCACGGAAGTGCCCTGCAACCCCACTGTCACAGGACCAAACCCCAAGGGCCTCCCAAACCCAGTAGGAGCCGCCGGCGGAGAAAGCAGCCACCAAGCAACACAAGTGTAAACAAGGTCTTACTACTCACCACTGCATCGGAGGTAGAATGGGAGAAATAGGAGTTTCTTACCATGTGTGCACAGGTGCTTCCTGCTAATTGGGGTGACATGGGTCTTACCAGGAGGGGTGCTAGCCACTTTAGAAAAGGGAGAAAAGTAAAATACAGTCATAGAAAGGAGCTGCTGCACCTCACACCTATGGCTGAGACTAATGCCTCTCTGCTATATTTTAAAAATCAACGCACACATGGTAGTACCTCCTAATTCTCCCATTCTACCTCCGTTGCAGTGGTGAGCAGTAAGACCTTGTTCACACTTGTGTTGCTTGGTTGCCGCTTTCTCCGCTGTCGGCGTCTGCTGGGTTTGGGGGGCCCTTGGGGTTTGGTCCTGTGAAAGTGGGGTTGCAGCACCATTCCGTGGCCTCCGTTCCCTGATTGCGCTCGCCTTACGGGGTTAACGGGCGCTGAACGACAGTGTTGATTTAGTGTAGGGACTCGTGGTCCAGGGGACCTGCACCTGGTGCATGAGGCAATATGGTTTGATCAAATTATATACCAACATCCTGGAGTTGGTTTTTAAATGTAGCCGAGAGGCATTAGTGTCGGCCATAGGTGTGAGGTGCAGCAGCTCCTTTCACAAATGTAACTACTATAATTCTGCCACCTATGTACAAGAATATAACTACTATAATACTGCCCCTATGTACACAAATGTAAATGTTATAATACTGCTCCCTATGTACAAGAATATAACTACTATAGTACAAAGCGGGCAGGACTGCTACAACGATCGTCGTTACTAGACATAGTGTGGGAATGAGTTAGTGTTCTGGGGTGGGGTGAGAACTGGTGAGTAGAAGGGCAACGCCCCGGAACAGTCTGTCCCAGGTATAGCATATCTGCTGGTCACCCTCCCTTACATGCTTCCCTAAGTATAAATTCATCAATCGGACCACGGTGAGTGCAAGCCTTCTTCTGTTTACAATGTTTGGATTCTTATGTCTGCGATGAGCACCGCTAGGATCTACTAATATTACTAGGGACATATTCCAACTTGGACTCTGTTTGGGCTTGGTGCGAGTCGTTTGTTTCTCCTTGAGCTATAGCTACTATAATACTGCTCTCTGTGTAAAAGAATATAACTACTTTAATACTGCCCCTTATGTACAAGAATATAACTATTATAATACGGTTCAGGGAAGAAAAAGAGCGCTGCACCTCACACCTACGGCAGACACCAGTGCCTCTCGGCTGCACAAAAAACATCAGAATTTTGTGTATGAATTGATCAAGCCACACTGCCCCATGTACCGCGTGCAGGTATCTGATACACATGGGTCCCTACACTAAGTCCACACTGTGCCGGTCAGTGACCACCACCCCTGCAGGCGTGCATAGGCAGGGAAGGGGGACCATGGAACGGCCCTGCAAACCCAGTATTACAGGACCAGACCCAAAATGCCACCCCAAAAAACTCCCAGCCAGCACCGCCGGCGGAGGAAGCTGCCCCCAAACAGCACAAGTCTGGATAAGGTATTGCGCTCACCATTGCTACTGCAGATAGAATGGGACAAACAGGAGGGATAAAGCACATGCACTCAGGTGTCTCCTGCTAATTGCGGTTATGTGGGTCTTCCAGGAGGAGTGCAAAAACACTGAGAAAAGAGAGAAACAAAATACGGTTCAGAGAAGAAAAAGAGCGCTGCACCTCACACCTATGGCTGACACCAGTGCCTCTCGGCTGCACAAAAAACATCAGAATTTTGTGTATGAATTGATCAAGCCACACTGCCCCATGTACCGCATACACAAAATTTTGATGTTTTTTATGCAGCCGAGAGGCACTAGTGTCAGCCATAGGTGTGAGGTGCAGCGCTCTTTTTCTTCCCTGAACCGTATTTTGTTTCTCTTTTTTTGGGGGGGGGGGCATTTTGGGTCTGGTTCTGTGGCATGGGGGTTGCAGGGCCATTCCATGGCCCCCCTTCCCTGCCCATGTACGCCTGCGGGGGTGGTGGTCACTGACCGGCACAGTGTGGACTTAGTGTAGGGACCCATGTGTCAGATACCTGCACGCGGTACATGGGGCAGTGTGGCTTGATCAATTCATACGCAAAATCCTGATGTTTTTTATGCAGCCGAGAGGCACTAGTGTCAGCCATAGGTGTGAGGTGCAGCGCTCTTTTTCTTCCCTGAACCATAACTATTATAATATAACTACTATATTACTGCCCCTATGTATAATAATATAACTATTAATATTTGTACTGATCTTTATGTACAATAATGAAATTACTATGATACTGATCCCTATATACAAAAATATAACTGCGATAAGACCCATGTGAACCCAATCAGCAGAAGCACCTGTGCACACATGACAAGTACCTCCTATTTTTCCCATTCTACCTGCAGTTCCAATAGTGAGAGATAAGACCACGTTCACACTTGTGTTGCTTGGTGGCAGCTTTCTCCACCGGCGGTGCATGCTGGGTTTTGGAGGGACCCTCAGGGATTGGTCCTGTGACAGTGGGGTTGCTGGCCCATTCTATGGCCACCCTTCCCTGTTTGTGCTTGCTTTGCAGGATTAGCGGTCGCTGACTGACACAGTGGTGAGTTAGTGTAGGGACAATATGGTTTGATCAAATTATATACCAACATCCTGGAGTTGGGTCTTAAATGTAGCTGAGAGACATTAGTGTCAGCCATAGGTGTGAGGTGCAGCGCTCTTTCTCTCCCTATTGCTCCCTATGTACAGGAATATAGCTACTATAATGAACAAGCCTGGAAAAACAGAAATGGCTGCACATCGCACCCATGGTTGATACGAAAACTTGTTCAGCTACATTAAATACCAACATCAGAAGTTTATATATTGCCTCATGTACCACGTGCAGGTCTCTAAAACATGTGTCCCTAACCAAACAACACTGTGCCGGTCAGCGACCGCCAACTCCGCAGAGCGTGTGCAAGCAGGGAAGGGGGACCACAGAAAGCCCTGCAACCCCACTGTCACAGGATCAAACCACAAGGGTTTGGTCGCTGACCGGCACAGTGTTGTTTAGCATAGGGACTCGTGTACCAGAAGACCTGCACGTGGTACATGAGGCAATATGGTTTGATCAAATTATATACTAACTACTGAGATTGGTTTTTAATGTAGCTGATAGGCTTTCGTATCAACCATGGGTGCGATGTGCAGCCATTTCTGTTTTTCCAGGCTTGTGCATATAACTACTATAATACTGTCCCCTATGTACAAGAATGTAACAACTATAAGGGCTCATGCATACTGAGCAAAAGATTTCTGCTGTAAATTCCTCTTTGAGCAGGAGGGGAATTGGAGCAGAATTGGAGCAGAATTCGTACAAAATTTCAAGCAAAATTTCAAACAGAATTCAAGCTCCATTGACTTCTGTAGGATTCCTCTAGCAGAATCTGCCCAAAGAAGTGACATGTTACTTGTTTGGGCGGAAAGCTGAACTGTGGCAGAAAAATCTGCTCAGAAATTCTGCAGTGTGAACAACGGGAGCGGAAATTGCTCTGTTTATATTTTGCAGGAGGAATTTCAAGCAGAAATTAAGAGCGGATTCCTCTTCAATTCCTCGCTTTTTGCTCAGTGTGCATGAGCCCTAAAACTGTGCCCTATGTACAAGAATGTAATTACTATAAGGGTGGGTTCAGACTGAGGAATTCTCACGGAAAATGTCCGTCCGCACGGGCACGCGCTTTTCTGCCGGCTCCATAGACACCATTCTATGGGCCGGCGTATTACGCTATCCGCCGAAAGAAGTGACATGTCAGTTCTTTCGGCGGATAGCAGCATATGCCGGCCCATAGAATGGTGTCTATGGAGCCGGCGGAAAGGCGCGCGCCCGTGTGCGCGGACACACGACGCAATTCCGCGGAGTTTGTCCGCGAGAATTCTGTAGTGTAAACCCACCCTAATACTGCCTCCTATGTACAGGAATATAACTACACAATAACGCTGCACCCTATATACAAGAATATAAATATTGTAAGACTTCTCCCTATATACAAATGTATCCTTATTAAAGTATTGTCTCCTATTAACATACTATCACTGCTGTTACGTGTCGGGTATGTGTCAAAAACTGAACGTTTTTTTTTACTAGGCTTGGGGTCTCTTGTTGTCCTTCTGCTCTTCTCTTTCATGTAAGCTATACCCTACAGACTTTACCTTTTTGTCGCTTCCCTCTGCCATCCTCCTAATAGCAGAATGGTGGCTGATCTGCTAATGATTCCTCAGACAGCCCATGCGACTCCTCCGAGACCCTCCTGGTAATGCGGCGTGCGCTGACAGACATCAGTCGTCCTCAGGGGAGAAAGTGTAAAACACACTTGGCATTTCCCAGAAGGATCTTTAATACACTGGTAATAATTAGTCCACTAATGTGTCATTTAATCATATTGGTTATGATTGTCATCTGCAGCTACATTCCGGGCATGGGAAGGATTTTTTTTTTATTCTATTAATTAATTTATTTTTTCCTTGTCTATATGTTGATAATGAGGCCTCATTGCTGGTGTGATATCAGAGATCAGTTCTTGCTCCTTTTTTATTCCTCCGCTGATGTTGTGACAAGTTTTCTTCTTCATGTGGTGCATTTTTAGAGGTTATTCTCTTACATAATTTTCGTTTTAGTGCAGATGACTCTTCATCAGGTCGGTGCTCAGTTATGCGCGAACATCACAAGCAATGACTAAATAAACCCACCTGCTAGGTACCCACAAAGTATTACAGTGGAGTATACAGGGGCTTGTACACTAGTCCTACAGAAATGCAACTCTTAAACAAATACCTGATGGCTCTCCTGACTGGCCTATTTTAGTATATACATGTATTCCCTGTAGAATAACTTCTCTAGGCCATGTTAGAAGCCTGATATTACTCCTGTACACTGATAAATAATTGACAAGTAGGTGTTACCATTGGTTTTGTCGTTTAGGCATGTACCTACACAGTAGTAGAGTACATAGTGTCTGGCTCTATTGGGACCTATTCGCTAGAGAATGGGAATGTAATGCATTGGTACGAGTAAGTATTTACAAGACATGTGAGAAGAGATCTTCAGAAAACCCTGGCCATCAGCACCTCTTTCCCAGTGGCCATTCTTGAGAAAGTTTTTAAGTTGTGGCAATGTCAAAAGCGTCGATTGGTCTGGGTGTTCACTAGAATGAACAGGAAGAAGCACCCAGTAGAGTGTTGCTCTCCCAGTCTCACTGCGGGAGATGTTCTTCATAGACTTACTGTAAAATCCTTCTCCTAGTGTAGAGAAGTGCTCAGCCGAACTCTTCTCTTGGCTTGTTCTGGTTTTCAGCGGGTCTGAACATCCAGGCGCCTAAACTGACTTTGTAACAAACCCATCAGTTGTTTGAGAAGAAAAAAGTAGACTCCTATTCAATCATGATAAAGCAGCTGGTGGGCAACTGTAAAGCTAAGTAAGAACAACCCCACATAGCCTCTTTGTTGAACTGGGTCAAATGGGGGTTGGGTACAGACACACATGCCTGTTGGTGCTGTAATATTAGGGTCTCTGTATGGTGTCATAGCTTCTTCATCAAAGGTACTGCCGAATTGTTTGATGTTAGAGTATATGCATAGATTACATTCTTTTAGCGGCTACAGTTGATGGATTAGAGTTTTGAATTTTTTTTTATTTTAATTCTGATCCTCCCAATTCCACTTCTCCCAGATCTAGAAACCATTCACTTTTTTTTACTTACACTTAGAATATTGCTCCAGTCATATCAAGTTGAACAGTCTCTTCTACTTCAGAGAAATTGTGTATGAAGAAGGTTCAGTACCCAACGAGGCAGACAGAACCGGCAGCAATTTTGACCTTTTTTTTTTTTTTTTGCAGGGTAATTTTAACCATTTTTCTTTGTTGTATTTTATAACACCCGGCATGTGGACTGTATTCAGGGAGCTGGTAATTATTCAATTATTCACTCAGCAAATTGTAAATGAATGTTCCTGGGTTCTGGTGAATGACATAATTGCAATTTAAAAAGGGCAATTAATCATAAGGCACTCTATCGCTTGGTTCACCCGCTTTGTATTCCTTTATGTTGAACTGTGAGAACGTCCATGACTTGGTTAACCGCCTGTATGCCATAGATGAGCTGAGTGACGTAAATAGTGCGATGCCTCATGTGGAGTATCTGACCTCGATAAGTTGTCTTTTCTCTGTAAATAGAGTGACCTTTTGGCCGGTTGTGCATGTCCTCATGTGGGAGCCTCCCATGGGAGCACAAGGGTGGCAAGGTTAGTGATGATGATGGTGGTGAGGACAGGGATGAATGTGACAGGTGCCGACAGGAGATGAGAACAGAGAAAAGTGTTAGGTCGTATTCTGAGATCGTAGAAGGAGCAGGGTCTCCTAACAGCACAGAGTATTTCAGCTTATCTTGAGTGAGGTGATGATAAAGGATGTAATTAGACAATTTCTTTTACAAAATTAAAATGGCTACAAGGCCACAGGGTAATATAGTATTAGACAGCATCAAGTCCGATAAATGGGTGATGACTATTTAATGGCAGCACAGGCCATACATTTGTGCTAGAAAATCCTGAAGAGTCCCAACTCTCAACTCAATGTCACAAGAACAGTGATGTGTCAGGTGTAATAGAGACAAGTGAGAAGTCACTGACTGATGGATAATATCCGAATCCCCCAGTATCACAGAGTATTTCAGGAAGTGTCGACTCATGGGATTGTTATAGAGGGCTGGGCTGCATGTAATGGACCAGTTTTAAAGACAGAAAACCTAGATGGAGCACAGCCCGCAGCAGCACTGAGTATTTAAGAACATGTATGCAATGATCTTATGGAGCACACTGGCGCATTTTAAGGGCAAATGAGGTATATGGCCTTGATTATACCCCGATAGTATATGGGTGGGTATGGAGGTAAAGATTATTAATGCCATCTAAACTGTAACTATTAGCTATCTGACCACTGTTCCTTGCACTGTCAGGAGGAAGGAGCGATGGAGCCCTTTTTTTTTTTTTTTTTTTATTGCAAAGCTCAGGCGGTGTATAAAAGCTGCCAGTCATGCATGGAAACTGGTTGTCTTCTGTGCAGCCCCTATTATGTCTGCAGTGATATCAAGGGGAACAATTGTCGAAATAATAGAATATTTCAAAATGACTTCTCACTAGTAATCATTCAGTTTGCTCTAGTGTGTAAATCTGCAGTAGAAATCTAGGGAAAGCTTTTGTAATGACCCCACGAGCTATTTGCTGAAATGCCTCATTCATTACCAAGGACTATTACAGTTTAGAGCATCCATGTATAATGATTGGGAGAAGATAAACAGCTATTATCTGTACATCTGTATCTGTCACATGAACTGAGAGATCGTCTCCACACATATAGATCATTGTGAGTCTGCACTGCCTAAAATAAGGCTGACATTTAACCCTTTGTGATGTCTGTGCTAGGCTGTTTTAGGGTAGGGTATCTACGAGGTAGAGTTGAGCTAGTGGGAGCCGTAGCCTCCAAACATTATCCCAGAAACTCGGCTTATTCTATATACAGCTAGTCAGTGTCATCTGTCTGGGAGCTGATGATGCTCCTGCCTATATGTACACTTAGGGCTTGGTGCCCGAGAGGTCTCAGACAGATGGCATGTACTTATCACTTACTGCACTCTATTTTATATTTTATATAAATCGGGGGATTATCTGATGTAAAGCTACATGCCAACCTGTAGTACTATATCCTAATGGGGATCTTCCACCTGGTTAGAAGATTTGTTGGGTTACTGCAGGCTATACTCGTATGTCAGTATGTTTCAGGATTCTAGATCTGCTCAGTTATCGGTGACTCTGTTGTAGGCTCTTGTATTAAAATTCCCATGGAATGAAGACTGCTTGATTTACTTTGTTATGGAGGTATATGACCCTGTTATTGGAGGTGCTAGGACATCTTAAATATTTCTTTTGATAGTAGATTTTTTTAAATTGGGAAGATGGGCAAGCATAAGGGTCTGTTCTCTGTGAGTAAAACTGGTGGATTTCCGCGTGGAGCCCCTGTTCTGGACTTCGCTCAAAATCCCACCTGCCTCAGTGTGTAAGTGTGATACCTTGCGCGGCTCCGCTCAAAGAATTGACATGTCAATTGAATTGACATGACACACTGAAGCCGGTGGGATTCCAAGGCGAGTCCGTGGCGGGGGCTTTGCGACGAATTCTGCCTGTTTACTAAGTGTGAACAGACCCAAAGGTTGTGCGTAAATTGTGATGGTTCAACAACTGGTTAATAGGGTTTCCAACACTGTTGCTCTTGTGAGGTGCCAGTATAAAATAGTGCCAACCAAAATTTGGTCCAAGGAAGGATGGCATGGGACAGTGGGCTGCTTCTGGGATCACTATCCTCTGCTGTAAGCCCCTACAATGGGCGCATCAACATAAAAACAGTCAGACATACAGTCATGTATACCATCAAACCTAATTGGTCAGCTCACCTGCTCCTTTCTCCCATTCAGTACGCAAAAAATCCAGGATAGAGTTGAATGGATACACAACATATAGTCCAGCATCTTAAATGGAGTAAAATAATGATTTCTATTTTCATTAGGGTGGTACAGAGGAAAAGACAAACACTTGTCTTTCCCAAGACACGTTAACCAAGTGTTTGCCTTTTCCTCTGTACCACCCTATAAAAAAATAAAGAAATTGTGACTTTACTCCATTTAAGGTGCTGAACTCCATGTCGTGTATCCATACAGTCTTGTATAGGAGTTTTGTACATAAAACAAAGTTTTTGTTTTTTTATGTTAAATTATTAATATTTTTTCCTTAAGTTTAGATCCAATAGAGCATTATAAAATGAATGCGGATTTATACAACCCTAAGTAATTGTCCGTCAACTGCACCGAGCATTTATCTTGTTACTTTATCTTGTTACTTTATATTGGCTATTTTCCGCCCCTTTTGGTCACTTCATTGACTAATTGTCCGGTTAATGACTTTTAGGATGGACTTAGACAACCCATTAAGATGTGCAGGTCTTCAGCACTTGAAAATCTACCAGCTTACTCCAACATCTCCTTGCTTACGCCGGCTTGTAATTTTTCACTCCGTTATTTCCTTTTAAAGACTCCGATGATGCTAATGTTGATTTGATAAGGTTCCTTTGCTTTTTCTCCTTCTTTAATTTGAAATGTCTGTAATTTTGCGCTTCATGGACTTGAGCAGAGAATTAGCGAGGGAGTGACGGTCTGGGTGGGAGGTGGGTGTCTGGAGAGGAGTCTTCTCTGTCACTGCAGATTGCCTCACTGGAGTGGAAAGGTGTGAAAGATTATGGATTCTGATGGCCCAGAACACAAGAGATAAGGGGAGGCGCTGCAAATAGGTAGCCAGGGTTTTGCACCCATTCTGCCGGACCTCCTCGGGGAAGGGGTGGCAATTAGTTGGTGGATGATGTATTGTCTCAAGTCGAGCGTAGTGTGATGATTCACCTCGCTCTTGTAATATCATGTACTTCAGTTTTGTAATTTGTCTTGAACTTCACACTAGATACCATTTGTGTAATTACAAAAAAATTTGCTATTTCTCTTCTTTAGCACCTGCCCCTCCCCCACGTCTGGCAGATTCTGATAAATGTAGCTGTTAACCTGAGGATTGATTAACTGGGTTAGTAAATCCCGGACAGGTAGCAGACAATTTATGTAGATTTCAGTGATTTCTCATACTTTTTCTGGAGAATGTTGTAATGCACTGCCACTCTTCCTTTTACATATTTTTGCACTGATTTATGAAGGTAATATAAATTCTGTTTTATTTTTCTTAACTATGAGATTTATTTGAAGGAGTTTTTCATGTTTTACTGTTCATACGTATCCGGTACAGTGTTAAGTCGTAAGAAATCCCTGCAAGTGGATCGTTAGGACTCGATCAATATATAGTTAGAATAACCATATCTGATGTATTAATGAGAAGGTCATGAATTTAGATATTTCCTTTCTCGAGCTCTGCATAATATCCAGACTCTCAGAGATCTGATGAAATGTCCTTTTCTTATGGTCATCCTAAAGTGATTATTCAGGATTAAAGAAAGCATAGTGGCTTTATTCCAGAAACAGTGCCCCTCTTGTTTTCAGTTTGCGTACAGTATTGCATAGAATAGAGCCTAGTTATAATACCAGACACAACCAGATTTTTAAAATCCTGGATAACCACTTCAGGAAATGGGGAAACACGTCTGTGTAGAATAGAGAGGCTGAAAGAAATTCCTATGACTTTATGCATTTTTACTTATGTGTGGTTTTCACCCAGAAAGATGATAAAATGTTTGCTAGGTAAGCCGATGTGCCACAGTTTAAACTGAATCTGTCAGCTGCAAGTCACGTTTCAAACCACTGATCCTGTTAGGTCAAGCTTTCACATGGTATTTCTCATTTATCCATCTCCACTTCCATAACATAGAATACACTTATATTCTCCTGTTCAAAGTGTCAAAGAGGCGTTCCTAAGCCTGTAAAGTGCTTCAACTTGGAATGCCTTTTTGCCCCCCCCATACCCCCCCCCTTTTCTTGATCGTTCTTGGGGTTTAACTTCCATCTGACTGTCAATCAAGCAGGAAAAGGGAAGCCTTCCAGCCCAAAGCACTTCAGAGACTTAGGAAAGCCTCTTTGACACTTTGCACTGGAGGATAAATGCATTTTTCTACATTTTGGAAATACAGACTCATATGTCCATGTGTCTCCTTGAACAGCTATCTAACAGTGTCAGCAGTTTGGAAAGTGAATAACAGCTTTCTGATTAACTTTAAAGGTGGCCACACGCATAATGGACAGAAGTAGGTTGCATGTTGAACAACCATTAAGGTCCCATCAATACTGTAAACGAGTGCCATTTCCTGGGCCTATTACACAGTCCGATAATAGTTTTGCAAGGGCTGATTTTTGAAGCCAAAGCCAGGAACAGACTATAAACAGGGAACAGGTCATAAAGGAAGATTTCTCCTCTTCTCAAATCCATTCCTGGCTTTAGCTTCAGAAATCTTTCAGATAAATCTCTCTGTGTAAACACACCATTGTTCACACAGTCACAGTTTTACTGCATTCCTTTGTTTACATAATTAGAGCCTAATCGATTTTGTAGGCTCTGCAGTTTTGTCTGACTTGACTTTCGTGTATTGCCATGGGATCAGCATTACCAGGCTTCACTGCAGGTGTTTTTCTTGTCATAAACCATCAGATTAAGCCTGGTAATGCTGACCACATGGCGGAGCCAATTCAGACACAATTGTGCAGCCCTTAAAATCAGTTGGGCTCTAATTTATTTAAAAAAAAGGAATGCAACAAAACTGTGAATGTATGAATACAGCTGGAAGCGAATGATTGGTTGATCATTGACCATTTTGCAGACACAAACCAATTTTTAGTCTATGTTGGAAGCTACATATGTCCATATTGGCCATACATGATCAATGACACCAGGTGAAGAACAAAGTAAGAACATTCTTAACTAAAAAAAAAATTGTGTAAGAAAGACCTTTTGTCCAACTACTGTCTGCCAACTCCTTTCTAGAAGTAGAACACCATACCATCCAGGAATTTATTTCCCCCCAGTATACCATATATAGTGCAACAGAGACAGTCATAATATTCCGCAATACAGAAGTAAAAAAAAAATAAAAAACCTACACAGAATTAATTTCTTTGCATTCTTATTACCTTGAAGGATGAAATGTAACATATTTCTTGCGCATGGTAAACAAAACAAAACAATGCCCTAATACTGTACATGGTTTGTAAAGTAAATACATCTGTGACAAGTTATAACCTAAAATAATATTACTGCTCCTATGCCAGGTTTCTTTCAGGCAGAAAATAGTGGATCCACTGGAATGGAAAGATTTTTTTCAGTAGATATTGTCTTATTCCTGCAGGGGAAAAACAAATAGTTCTAGCTTCCTATGATCACCATTAGGGGGAGCTGTTTGTATACTGTTTATGTAGAAAATTGTTTAAGTAGGAGGTGTGAAACAGTAGCCGAAATGTCCTAAATGCCATTTATTGATTAAGGTCCCCTATACTGGAGATTTGGAGGTGTGTATCAGAAAAGTGGCACATGGATGTCTATATTAAAATTTTTAAAAATGGATCAACACGTAACCATCAGACTGAAAATTGATAAGATGGTCATTCGCTTTAAGGGAAAATAAAAATGAACAAAAATCTATCAGTCCTTTTTTGGTTAGATTTATCCTTTCTTTAACATTTTATTCAATGTCCTAGTTTATTCATTCTTTTTTGTCCACCCCCCACATCTCTTCCTTACGCTTCAATTGGCAATTTTGGACAGCCGCACTCATGGAGAACTGGATGTCTAACCTCATATGAAAGGTCTAACCGCTGTACAAATCTTCCAAAGCAAACTCTGTCAGAAGCCTTAACTGCTGCTCTTCTCCGGCTGATATTTTTGGCCCTTTCTATCCTTTCTAGGTCGGGTTATGAATACATTACTCCCTACATCCCCCTCCCTACTTTTTTTTTTCTTTCTATATTTCAAAAAATGTTTCATAAAAGATTTTTTTCTTCTTCCCCGTTCAAAGTTTATACTTTTTGTATTTCTATCATTTATAAAGGAGAGCTTTAAAATAGGAATGTGGCGATGATATAAATCCAGGACTCGGGTGTGTAGGGGGTTTATATTTGGCCTCATCCAACACCTGCAGCGCTGCTTTCCGGGTGACGCGTTTTGAGCCTTTGTAACAGTCTACCTTTTGGTCCTGTTGCCAGTATAGGAAGCTTTATGGAACAATCGCTGCTCTTCTCTGTTCTATTTCTTAAGCTCTCTCTACATTGAATCAACATAAGGCTTTGTGTTGTGGAAACTTGGGCTCAATAAATCACTGACATTTTCCTTGTTTTTTTTTCTTCTCCTTCCTCTCCTTTTCTTCTTTCCCTCTCCCCTTTTTCATTTTGCAAAGCCTGCGGATTTGGATGAGTGGGTAAGCACTGTTTGGCTTGTGTTCTTGCTTATTTCACTTGTCATATTGTCACTGTGTTGGGATTGTTTGTGGAAATTGTAGTCTATTTAATTTCCGTCTCTGATCTCCCACTCCATTTACTTTGGACATTTTTTTTTGTGAAGTGTGTCTTTGAAGGAAAGATAAAGGAGGTGGCCATTTTAAGAACAAGGCCTTGGGACCTCACTAAAGTAGGCTCTGGATCCTAGGATCAGGTGCAGAGTAGAGATAAGTGCAACTCGAGCAAGCTAGAGTCCGATCATGTTCAGTGCAGCCCTAGGAAGTCCAGGTAAACATGGATACAGCCATAGGCTGGGGCTGCATCCAACTTCTTCAGCCACCCGTATTCAAATACTGAACGATCGAACTGTAGCATGATTGAGTTGCGCTTATTTCTAATGCTGAGTCTTTAATATAGTCCTCATCGGATTGTGGAAAGCACTTTCCACCTCTCTGTCCCACACCACCAGGCTGGCACATCATACCACAGTAATGTATGGACACTGTAGGTAGAGGCTAAATCACAACAAGGAATAAATCAAGTTATTAAGAAAGTAACTGTAGCAAATGCACATGTCGCTCACTTCACGCACATTATAACGGTACTATTTAATTTCACCCATCTAGCCTCTAAATTGATGTTGAGAGCAGAGTAGTCCACTATCTTTGTGGTAGAGATGATGGTAGCTATGTATCCCATGATGCCTTGGGGAGGCATCTCTTAGGAAGGCCTGCACAGATCACTGTCTATTAGAAGCTGTCTATTTGTCAGCTTTAGTATGATATTACTGGTGAGACACAAGTGCATGTCCCAGGAGAGGCTGCACTGTATAGCAGCCCGCATGTCACATACGGTGAGCAGCTGACCACAGGGAAGGACAGGGATGATATGTCCTCTATGGGAGGAAGGAGAGTGTGACAGCAATGATCATTCCCTGCACTAGTGCAAAGTTGGAAAACTGTGTATTTTTTTTTTTTGCTCCAGTCCTGATATTGCGCAGAATAAATTGTGTAAACTCTCACCCTTTTTGTGTGTAAAACAGTACTTGGGCAAATATTTAATGCATTTTTGCCGCTTTGTACAGGTGCAATGAATGGTGGTTTTCTCCCATAGCGCCTAGATTATTGGTATTCAACAATACAGACACCTTTTCCCATCATAGCCTTTTTTAAAAGGCTTCTAAAAACGAATGCCGGAATCTGATTGGTTACTATGAGTAACTTTTTCACTTTTCCTCTGTGCAAGTTTGGATACATTCATTTTGTGTAATATGGTATCATTCAGATGAAAATATACATGAAGGGTGGATGCACACGTATTGCATTTGCAGCAGATTTCATGTTGCAAGGTTCTCTCAGTAAAATCCCTGCAATACCGATTTCTATTAAGGTCTATGGAACTCCATTCCTGCAGCGGATTTCAATTCTGCTGTGAGATTATCTTGTTTCTCTGGGTGCCTGCACACTGATAGCTTGCTAAGTCAATGACTGCGCTGTCCTGCCATAGCCAGTGATTGGCTGAGCAAGACGTCACTAAGCAGGGACCCAGAAGAGCATGCAGGAGCGTGTGGGTGTAAAGCTATTCCACGTGTCGGCAGCAAGCGGGTGAGTACGGGAGGGGCCGTGGGGAGCTGTGGGGGGGCTGCCCAGGTGATCGCTAGATCGTCCAGGCAGCCCATAGAGGAAAGCGGCGGTCTGCTGCCGCCACTCCTGTTCCATGGTGCGACGGCAGCAGATCGCTGCTATATCAGTCGCTTGTTTTTCAACATGTTAGAAAAACAAGCAACGCAACGATCAGCGTACCTGAACGATGTCTGCTAATCCTTGCCCTCTGTTCTAGAGCCTTAACATGGACAGCTGAGCTTGTTGCGAGAATGGAGTGCCTTTAGACTTTAATAGGAATCGGTATCACAGTGGATTTCACTGCAAAAATATGGTATGTGTGAATCTACCTAAAAACATTTTTTTTCGCTGGAATTACAATTTACACGTACCACTGCAAAGCTTGATGCATGCGGCTTGCATAGTATTGATTATTTGCCAGGCTAATTTCACACAGTTTTTGTTTCCGTATATGTTTTATACACTTTACATTTTTTAAACGTTAAAGGATAGTATGAACGGATGCTGCTGTATGCCACAACGAGAAAACATTATTGTGTTTATCAAAACTAAAGGTACTGTAATGGTAACAATGAAACGGAGGCAAAAACGCAGTGTGACCAGGGGCGGTCTTGGCATTTCTGGGGCCCCAAGCGAAGTTATGTCTGGGGCCCCCCCTCGACACGCGTTCCAAAACAATAGACTGCTGTGTGTTGCCCCCAGTAGTATATACCCCTTGTGCGCTACCGCCAGTAATATATACTCCTTGTGTGCTGCCCCCAATAGTATATACCCCTTGTGTCCTGCCCCCAATAGTATATACCCCTTGTTTGCTTCCCCCAGTAGTATATAGACCCCTGTGTGTTCCCCCAGTTATATATAGCCCCACCCGTGTGCTTCCCCAGAAGTATATAGACCTCCTGTGTGCTGCCCTAGATGTATATAGACCCCCTGTGTGCTGCCCCCAGTTGTATATACCCCCTGTGTGCTCCCCCACTAGTATATAGGCCCGCTGTGTGCTCCCTCAGGGGTATTTAGCCCCCCTGTGTGCTCCCCCACTTGGATATAGACCTCCTGTGTGCTCCCCCACTTGGATATAGACCCCTGTGTGCTCTTCCAGTAGTATATAAACCCCCTATGTGGTTCCCCATTAGTATATAGACCCCCTGTGTGCCCCACCAGTATTATATAGACCCCTTGTGTGCTGCCCCAGTAGTATACAGACCCCTGTTTGCTCCCCCAGTTATATATAAACCACCTGTGTGCCTCACAAGTAGTACATA
Organism: Dendropsophus ebraccatus; assembly: GCF_027789765.1. Taxonomy (NCBI): domain Eukaryota; kingdom Metazoa; phylum Chordata; class Amphibia; order Anura; family Hylidae; genus Dendropsophus; species Dendropsophus ebraccatus. Next base: position 111,809,392 of record NC_091457.1, on the reverse strand, counting down.
GACCCCCTGTATGTTCCCCCAGTAGTATATAGACCCCCTGTGTGCCCCACCAGTAGTATATAGACCCCTGTGTGCTCCCCCAGTAGTATATAGCCCCCCTATGTGCTCCCCCACTTGGATATAGACCTCCTGTGTGCTCTCCAAGTTGTATATAGACCCCATTCTGCTGCCCCAAGTAGTATATAGACCCCCTGTGTGCTGCCTCCAGTAGTATATAGACCCCTCTGTGAAGCCCCAGTAGTCTATAGCCCCCTGTGTGCTCCCCCTGTTATATAGCCCTCTGTGTGCTCCCCCCATTTATATAGACCCCCGATGTGCGCTCCCCCTCCCATATAGTATATAACACAATAAAACAAACACTTATACTCACCTGGTTCGGGCGTCTCCTCTTCTCTTCACTCTTGTGGCCGCAGGAAGGGTTTTCCCTGCGATCAGGGGCGGATTAACTTTACCATAGGCCCCGGGCTGTTTACCAAGTCTGGGCCCCCCCACCCCACAGTAACTATGGTGGCACTAGCCTGGCGTTCATAGTACAGGACAGATAATGTCATGATGTCCTGATTTGTGCAAAATTGCCATAAAAAACAGTGATTTTTTGCAAATCATGTCGGAAGTGTAGCCAGGAGACAGTACACCACTGAAAGTATAAGTCTTTTTGGGTGGTCATGGGCCCCCCAGGAGCTCAGGGTCCCGGGCTGCCGCCCGAAACACCCCTATTATAATCCACTACTGCCTGCGATCACAAGAGGCCTCACTCCCCTTGTCCTGGCGCTGATGCTCCAGTGATGTCACTGGAGCGCCGGCACCACAAGGACAAAGCTGCCACTTGTGACCGCAGGGAAAACCCTTCCTGCGGCCACAAGAGTGACTGACAGGAAGGGGGCCAATGTCTCCCTCCCTGTCAGTGCTGCTGCATGTAACTGTGAGCGCTCATTACGAGTGCTCATAGTTACAGTTCAGATGGCAGCAGCGAGCGGGGCAGCGGCCCTGTCCAGCGGTCTTGAGCACAAGAGCAGGGCGTGGGGGCCCCCCTGGATGTTGGGGGCCCCAAGCGATCGCTTGGGGTGCTTGGTGCCAAAGACCGCCACTAAGTGTGACCAGTGTTAATAGTTACTGTCCAGTAACTGCCTCATTGTGTGACTCTTTATATCATCTGATGCCACATTGAACATGGATTAAAAAATGTGCTCGTGCATACATGTAATATGTAGGTGGCTATTTATGTATGCAAAATGTATACGCAGAATAAACTCTTGCTATACACAACCTTACCACTTACTGAACCTCCTTCTAGCTAAGTAACTAAGATAATGATGAAAGGGAGACGAGCTGTTCAGAAATGAAGGGCTGTTAATTGCTGGTGCAGGCTTCACACCCTCTACCATCTTTTTGGCACTGGACGGCGATTACCAAGAATAACCTTCCTATTGGATAGAGTCTGCAAGCCGCAGATCACAGGTCACTTTCCCTAATGAGTTTTTGCAAACATAATCTTCATTAAATCCTGCCGCATTTTTGCTTTTCTTCCCAATCAAGGCTCCTGGTGGCAGGAAAGGTTAAGCACCGTCTGGCTTCCTTTGTCGCCGAGCGTGTAAGCAGCCAGGTCAGCCGCATAACAGCCCAGATCCCCCCTGTAAGCTCAGTGTATTTCTCTCTAAATCCATTTGCCATGCTACATAAGTGGACTTCTTATTTAACGGACAGCGCAATTCACAACCCGTCATTGTTTGTTTAAGGGGGATTCAATTAATTCCGCCCATTGTTGCAGCAGATTTGTTGTTGGCAGAGGAAAAAATACACATACAAATTACACGGGAGCTCAGACAAAAAGGAGAAAGCCCCATGTGCCTATTATAAATCATTAGCAGAGAGAAATATTGACACCCCCTTGCCCCCCTCCCCCCGACATGTATCGCCCTGAATAACCATATGCAGATGCACACATTGCACTTAATTAGGAGCAGGGGCTCCAACTCTTTGGCTTGAACCCTTTGTATGCGAGGGGGCTGCTGGGCTTTGCAATCTTTCCATTCTTATTAATGACATAGAGAAGACAACGTGGATGACCTATCAATGCTTATTACATTTTCCTTTTATAATCTAATCGTTTAAGGAGAAATAAATGATGACCAATATATACAATTATAATTTTTCTAAACCTTTCCCTAAAAATAAATAACCTATACCTATATATCCATGACTTGTTGGCTCTGTTCATCCTACTCAATTAAAGGGAATCTGTCAACTCTAAGGGCCCTATTACACCAACAGATTATCTGACAGATTTTTTTAAGCCAAAGCCAGGAATGGATTTGAAAAGAGGAGAAATCTCAGTCTTTCCTTTATGACCAGTTCTCGGTTTATAGTCCACTCCTGGCTTTGGCTTAAAGAAATCTGTCAGATAATCTGCTGGTGTAATAGGGCCCTTACTCACTTTCCAAACTGCTGACACTGTTAGATAGCTGTTAGGTGAAGGAGACACATGGGACCTTTCATATATCAGTCTATGCTTCTAGGATGTAGAGAAATGATTTTATCTGGTACAAGGGGTCAAAGAGGCTCCTGATCTGCGGCAAGCTGGATTGTCTCCGTGCCCCCCCCATTTGATTAACACCAGGAAGCTGAGCCCCAATCGGGTATGAGGGGGGGGGCAGGAGGCGTTACAGCTTGCGGCACTTCAGGAGCTCAGGAAAGCCTCTAATCCAGTGGTCCTCAACTGGCGGACCCCTAGGGAGGAGATGCAGCTGTGAGGTGGTGGTGGCTGGGACTGTCAGGACCCTGACTGTGCGAATGTGGTGGGAATCGCATGTCACCACACTGCCAGGGAAGCAGGTTCTGTGAAAAGAACGCTGCTGAACTGTGTGCCGGACAGGTCATCCAGATATGAATCAGTCTGCTGTGTGTGTCAGCTGCGGTGGCATTCTCTGTAGCACAGGCCGTGCTTCCCCATAGTGAGGTGACCTGCCGGGCCGTGTGCGTCCTCCCTCCTCTTCAGCCATTGTGCACCCAGGATCCTCTACCCCTGCTGTAAGCCTGATGATTCTTCTCTCCTTCCCTTCTATCTATCTATCTACCTCCCTAGCGCATAGATAATCCACGACACTCCAATGGTTAATGGTGAAAAAAGAAAGTGGGTTTATTCAAAGTAACATGGTGCAGCACATCTTAAAGCACAACGTTTCGCAAGCCTCACGCTCCTATTTTCAAATGTGTGGCTTCCGAAACATCGTGCTTTAAGATGTGCTGCACCATGTTACTTTGAATAAACCCACTTTCTTTTTTCACCATTAACCATTGGAGTGCCATGGATTATCTATGCGCTATATGAATTCGGTCTGAGTCAAGACCTAGGTCCGCTGGCACCAACCTTCAACCATCACAGCAGTGCTGCTTTTTTCTCTGTTTATATCTACCTACCTATCTCCTGTCTATGTCCCAGCATCCCTCATAGTTGAAACAGTGCATAACTACTACCCCCCAGCATACCATGGTATCTGAAGTTTTATTGTCGGAACTATAAAATGATCATGTTCCCGATCTTGCACGGTAAACGGTGTAATCGCAAAAAAGGCCAAATTTGCTTATTATTAGTGAAATCACATCCCAGATAAAAATTCAAAAAGTGATAAGAAGGTCACATATATAAGAGTAAGGAAGGCGAGGGGGGGGGGGTGAATTATATTTCTATAGATGTGTTTTGTGTTACTAACAGTAACTATGAGCGCTCGTAATGAGCGCTCATAGTTACCGTTCAGCAGCAGCGCTGACAGAGAGGGAGCAATTGGCTCCCTCCCTGTCAGTCACTCTTGTGGCCGCAGCGGTCACAAGAGGCTGCACTCCCCTTCTGGTGTCGGCGCTCGAGTGACGTCACTGCGCCGGCGCCAGGACAAGGGGAGTGCGACCTCCGCACGGACGGATTGCACATTCCACCGAAAGAATTGACATGTCACTACTTTCGGCGGAATGCGTAATCCGCCCGTGCATAGAATGGTGTCTATGGCACGGGCGGAAATGCGCGCCGCTGCATGCGGGGACGAGCAACGTAATATGCCGCGGGTTACAGGCGGCAATTCCGTAGTGTGCACGCACCCTACTGGTCAAGAAATATAGAGCGTTGCTTTGCATCATGACTATTTTTTGTCTGCAGAGTCTCATCTGGCATTTACTACGGAATTGCATCTGAGTTTCTGCGAGGCGCTTGAGACCCCACCTCCATTTTGTGTTTATCTGAGCCACGTCCTGATCTGAATTAGAAAAGGCATCGTATAGCCCAAATGATCTTTACTCGGGTCCCTTCCCATTGAAGCATGCCTCGCCTCCAGGTCTTCTGCAGGATCCTGTCAGGCTCATTGAGCGTCAGATGAAGCTGACATTTAAAATACGGCAAGCCAGACAGGGCTTTTTTCCTTGCCTGATATGTTCAGCCTAAACTTCATGAAGTGTCCCAGTTTACCCATTGCATGCTGCTCTTGGGAAAAATACAGTAAGCAGTCAGCCTTCAGATACAATCTTTCTTCCTAACGATCCCTGCCTGCCTGGCAAAGACAGCTCCCGACCCTCGGGGATCACTTGTGACCAGGCCGCTTTATCACTTTGCAATGTCATTTTCACCCCAACGCCTTTGTCGTTTTTAAAAGTTCAAGCTCATTGTATAGGACTTTCCTATACAGCATCTCTGTGAGCCGTCCACATGAGGCTGTGCAAACATTTTATATTGCGTGCCATCTCATTGAATGCTCCTTAAAATGCAGGAAACTCCAGCCCTCAAATAACATGCAGGAGGGGTCATCAGTGTAACATAATTTTTATAGATTTAGATACTTGCAGTTTATGTGGAAAAGGAAGAATAGCATAAAGGCATGGAGTCTGACACATTTTCCATCGTGGGAAGAGCTGTTTCTGCTGCAGCATGGAAACTATACTGTGATAGTGAATGTAAGGAGAGGGACATGCCTACAATTAAAAAAAAAATGGGGGGGCATTAAAGGGTTACCCTATTTAGTTTGAATTAAATAAATTTTTTGTTACAGTATGAAATATTAAAGGGGTACTCCGGAGGAAAAAATCCAGTCAACTGGTATCAGAAAATTATACAGATTTGTATAATTTAATTTAAAAATCTCCTGCCTTCCAGTACTTATAAGCTGCTCTATGTCCTGCAGGATGTGAATTTTGTTTCAAGTCTGACATGGTGCTCTCTGCTACCACCATAACTGTCCAAAACAGGAGAAACCTTCTATAGAGATATCCTGCTGTTCTGGTCTGTTACAGCCAGAGCTGAAAGCACAGAGCAGTGTCATACTGGAAAGTAGACTCCACTTCCTGCCGAAGATAAAGAAGCTGACAAGTCCTGGAAGGCTTGAGATTTTAAAATATTTGTAGAACCTTTTGACTCCAGTTGATTTAAAAAAAATATGTATATATTTTTTCCACAGAATACCCCTTTGAGTAAAAGTTCTGATCAGTGAGATCGGCTTTCGCTTGCAGTGCCATTACAAGGCATGAGCAATTGGATGGTCCACATATAAACGATTGCTATATCAGTCGCGTGGCAATTAAATACATTGTTATTGCCCGTACATCTCATATGTTTAAAGAGATGTGCTTCGTTAACAATGCTTTTATAGACTTTACAAAATCAAATCTGCTGACGAGTGGGTGTTTGCTCACTCATTGGCTGGTCCGCTGTTCCTTTTACATGTTACGATTATCGGCTGAATGACCGTTTTTAGGAACACTTGTTAGCTCTAAGCGGCCCGTGTTAAAGGGCCTTAACTTGTACAGTGGATATTACTTTGGGTAGCCTTGATCTTTTAACATCATCATAGCATTTTTTGCATATTAACCCCTTCACTTCAGTAGTACGTAGATATACGTTCCTACTGCACATACCTCATGCAGTAGGAATGTATATATACGTTCCTGACACTGAAGGTGTTTGATGTGTGGGGACCGCTGCAGTGAGAGCAGCCCTGCACACATTAGTGTCCCGGTAGCTTACGATCCCACAGCTGTCTCTCATTAACCCCTTAAACACCACGATCTATAGTGATCGCGGCGTTAGGAGGTACATCCTCTTTAATTTGACCCACGGATAAAACGGCGCTGTCACAGGGAAGCTGGTGCCGCGGTCCGTTTTTTTTTGAACCGCGGCCCGGTTCCTGTGTACGGTGCCGTTCCATCCATGGGTAGCGGACTGGGGCTGAAGCACAGGAGGTGGGCCGGCCCTCCCCCAGTCAGAGGGAATTCCCTCCCCTTTATGGCGCGGCTTTCTTGTGACGGCGCCCTTCTATTTGTGGGTCAGATTAAAGAGGATGTACCATCAGGTAGTCAGTGACAGGACAAGCTCTTGTCACTGAGTAATCTGGACCCCCCCCCAGCCATACCAACGGACGAGGGTAATCCACTTACCTTCGCCCTGTAGGATCGGCCATCTATGTATAGAGTCTCCTCTCAGGCACGTTGAATAGGATAAACGGGGGGGGGGGGGGTATTACCTGCTTCATTAATAAAAACTAGATATTATGGCGCAAAAAAATGACACCTCAACCAGCCCTGTAGATGGAGAAATAAAAGCGCTATGGTTCTTAAAAGGCATGGAGGAACATTGCATTAATCCGTGCATCAATGGTCTTGGTCTTGAAAGGGTTAATACACCTTCCACAAAAATTGCTGCATATATGTTTCTTAATGAGTTTAGAGGTAATTGTTTGAGTCTGTTTGCAAAAAGCTCCTCTGGGTAATTACCCCCCCCCCCCCCCCCATCCCGGCCGGGCTTCTCCTATAAAGTGACTGTACCACCAGGCACAGGCAAAAGCACTTGAGGCGGGCCGACTCACCCTTAGTGGGAGAAAACCCTAGCCCCTCTACAATAGGGTTCCATTGATTTGAAAGGAATCACGTAATGGAGGGGCTGGAGGCCCGCCTCCAGTGCTTCTGCCTGGGCCTGGTGGTACAGTCACTTTAACGTTAGCAATTAGTGTTAGGCTGCTGCCACCAAGACAACTAAGACCATGGAGTGCATCAAAAGTAATTGAATGGATGTCTTTTTTTTCAGTCATCCAACCTATGTTACTTTGTTAATTGCCGCAAAATTTAGGACTTACAAATGCTACCATGCTATTTTGTTTTGTCTGCTAGGAGTTTGTAGATATGGTGTCCTTTTTGAATGGGTAGGCTGGGAACATGATTGACCATGCTGTGTTAAGGTACTCTTTTTTTTATAAGATTTTTTTTTTGTCTTCTTTTATAGGCCAAGCAACTTCAGTGCAAAGAGGAAGAGCTTAAAAGGCTAGATGCTTTCCACAAGGAGCAGCTAGCAAGCATTGAGAAGAAGGTAAGTGTCAAACCCTTAAAGTAGAAAAGCAGTACAGAATTCTATAAACATCTAGGCTAACTTTCTGAGCTTTAATGGGAACCTATCCCTTTTTTTATTTTAAAGTATGACATCTTGAGCAGTCTTTTGCAACTTAAGCCCTGACACAGTTGTTGTATCAGCTTAATAAACCCCGGATGTACTGTAAAAATAATGCAAGTTCCCAATTCTTGGGAGTCTCAGTGGTAGGATTAACCAGTTAGACTGATATATATATATATATATATATATATATATATATATATATATATATATATAGATATAGATATAGATATATATATATATATATATATATATATATATATATATATATATATATATATATATAATGTGTGTCCATGCTCATGAACATGTGCAGTCTGCACTAACTTTCGCCCCCATGTTTTCCATACATGATAAAAATTGCATTAAAGTTGAGCGGCAGCAGTGACACCTACTTGCCGTTATTTGACTTCAGAACTTGACTGATTAATGGTAGTGTTGTGTAAACAGTGAAATGGATCAAATAACTGTAGCTGCTGTTTAGGGAACACAATAGCGCAGCTTGGAAGCTTGTTATACTCTGCTTATGCTTTATACATTGCATTGTAAGGAATTTGCACACGTGACTAAATATGCCATTTTCTTCATTTTTTTTTTCCCCTCCACAATATTCTATATAATGGAGAAAAAAAGACCATTTAATGTACACTGTTTTTTAGTGTTTTCTTTCCATGCTCAGATACAATGACTAGAACTTTCAGGCTGCACTAGCAGGAGAATCTGATCACAACATGCGTCCCTATTTTTTTTAGATGTAGCATTCCAATTGAGGTATGTCATGTGTAACACAATATCTTTAGGGGGTCAATATTATGACTGCTATATTCTTTTACATAGGGAGCAGTATTATAGTAGTTATATTCTTTTGCATAGGGAGCAGTATTATAGTAGTTATATTCTTGTACATAGGGAGCAGTATTATAGTAGTGATATTCTTGTACATAGGGAGCAGTATTATAGTAGTTATATTCTTGTACATAGGGAGCAGTATTGTAGTAGTTAGATTCTCGTACATAGGGGCAGTATTATAGTAGTTATGTGTAGAGTAGATAAATTAGCACTCACCCGATAGCAAAGACAGCTCCGTTTATTTCAGGATCCACAGGTAGCGGGGAGGGGGAAGGATGCAGATGCTAGACGCGCACTGGGACAGCCGTTTCGGGGACACGTCCCCTTTGTCGACCAGGTAGTAGCGTCATAGGGAAAGGAGGAGTGCTCTATATACAGGTACATGCACGTGACTCAAAAAGAAACAACATAAATTACAGTGACAGGACATCAGACAAAGACACTAAGGTTGTTCCGCTCATTAAGTCCAAGCGGACCGGTGGCGTTTAAATGTGATATCCAGAGGGACTCCTTCCTTAAGAGTACTTGGCGTTGGCCTTGCCCCTCTGGAGCTGAGCTCTTTTAAGTCCAATGAAGTTCAGAGGTTTTTGTGTCACCTTGGTGAACAGTTCTCACATGCTCTATAAGGCGTGGAACGCCTTTGCCTGTCCTGATAGAATAAGCATGCTCCTTGAATCTGACCCATAATGGTCTCTTAGTCTTACCGACATAAAACAAATTACACTTGCAAATAATTGCATATACTACAAAAGATGATTTACATGTGATAAAGTCACGGATCATGCAATCATTGCCACCTAGACGAATGAAAGAGACATTGAGCAGCTGAGTGCAGTACTTGCACTGGCCGCACCTCTAGTTGCCTTGGTGAAAGCCAGTCTTTATTTAAGGTCTTTACATTTGGAGTACTAAGCTGATCAGCTATTGTCTTATTCTTTCTATATGATATAGATGGCTTTCTTTCGGCAATCTCTCTGAGGTCGGGGAGATTGCCAAAAGAAAGCCATGTGAGCCATATAGAGCATGTGAGAACTGTTCACCAAGGTGACACAAAAACTCTGAACTTCATTGGACTTGAAAGAGTTAGCTCAGCTCCAAAGGGGCAAGACCGACATCATGTACTCTTAAGGAAGGAGTCCCTGTGGATATCACATTTAAATGCTTAATGAGCGGAACGACCTTAGTGTCTTTGTCTTCTGTCCTGTCACTGTAATTTATGTTGTTTCTTTTTGGGTCACATGCACGTACCTGTATATAGAGCACTCCTCCTTTCCCTATGACGCTACTACCTGATCGACAAAGGGGGCGTGTCCCCGAAACGGTTGGCCCAGTGCGCGTCTAGCACCTGCATCCTTCCCCTCCCCGCTACCTGTGGATCCTGAAATAAACTGAGCTGTCTTTGCTATCGGGTGAGTGCTAATTTATCTACTCTACACATCACGTATTGCTTTCATCTAGTCTTGCACCCCCAACATACAGCCGTCATTCCACTGATAAGACTTGTCTGCCTCTGCATACCGCTGATCCCGTGACACGGCATACTCTGAGTGTGGTGCGGGTCAGCTGTGTCTCACTGCTGCATTATAGTAGTTATATTCTTGCACATAGTGGTCAGTATTATAGTAGTTGTGAGTGTTTAGTAGATAAAGCCAGCACCACGGCGCTGACAGCCCACTGCAAGAAAGAGTGTAGATAGCCACTACTGGAGGTGCTCTCAATGAAATAACAGGTAACGTACAGTATATTTGGCACAAGACAAAGAATCGGCACTCACCAAATGTTTGTGCTCGACTTTCTTTGTTCTAAACATCTGACGAAAGGTAGGACAGGTGGACTAGCGGGCGGGTACCCCCGGGACAGCTGTTTCACGCCCACTGGTGCTTCTTCCTGCCAGAGAGTCTCCCCGGCAGGAAGAAGCGCCAGTGGGTGTAAAACAGCTGTTCTGAGGGTACCCGCCCGCTAGTCTACCTGTCCTACCTTCCTTCGGATGTTTTGAATAAAGAAAGTCAAGCCGGAACATTTGGTGAGTGCCCTGATTCTTTATCTTGTTCTGCATTATAGTAGCTATATTCTTGTACATAAGGGCAATATTATAGTATGTATATTCTTGTACATAGGGGCAGTATTATAGTAGTTATGGTCATGTACATAGGGGGCTGTATATGAATAGTTATTTTCTTGTAGGAGCCAGTATTAAAGGAATAAAAATGACATTTAACCCAATTGAATGACTGTGGAGCTAATTCTCCTGGAAATCCTTTGCATACCTGTGTTTAAGCAGCACATCTCTATCAGAAGTTTGTAGAAATACATTTTAAGCCCTTGTGTGAAAATTGCCTTAGGGGTCTTCGTGAAGCATGATATCTGTAGAAATATACACACACTTGTGCAGAACCCTCAAAGGGGTTTTCTCAGTAAGAGTTGCCTGCCCAGCCAATTAACCACTGTGGCGAGTGATTGGCCATGTGGACAAGTCCTGCTGAGACAGCTTTTCTTGGAAGCAGGAACAAGTTGGAAGGAACAGGTGCCAGAAGATGTTGGTACTGGGGTAGGGGAGTATCAATTTTTTTTATTTTTACTGTGCCCTCTGCGCCATATCAAAAATTGAAACAACCAGGACCACCACTTTAAGTCCTTACTGCAGTGCTATTATTTAGTTTTTTGTATTGAGATCAATAAGATGTTTTTTAATTTGGCTAACATGGTACCAAACTGTTGTTCTTGTGACTTTACTGAGGCATAAATGTAGGAGTAAAATTGCCCTTTAGAGCCCCTTTACCCTCTCTAGCCGTGTCCTTTATTTTATAGCCATCCTTTTGACTTGAAGTGTGCAACCCCTGAGTCTGAAGTTTAAGACCGTATGGTTTATCAGCTAACTTTGTCCTTAATGCAGAAAATCCAAAAGTGTGTTTATTAGGTCTGTAAACCGTGGAAAGGGCCCATTTGGCAGCAACGGGAAATGAAAAATCCAGACAGTGGTTCTCATAATCCCACAATAAAGCTTAATTCTGTCAAAATGCGAAGGAAACAACAACCTTCTTTCTTTTTGTGGGTTTTATTCTTATAAATGAAAGCTGTAGACGCAGTACACTCATTCTTTTTTATTAGCTACTGCTTTTATATAATTTCACTTTTATTTACAGAATGTACACAGACCTTGACATTCTCTGTTTCTATAGTCACAACCATAAAGCTTCTTCTAATACTTATTGTATTTTTCCCTTTACTCCTTCCATACGCCCTCCCCCACCATCATGCCATGTCCTCGTCTTTTTTTACAATGCACTTTGCTTGGTAGTGGTAAACATAGTCCCAAGTACTGTTTTTAGGGCAAATGGAAACAACCCTGTGCTTTATAAAGGCTTGCTGTTAATTAATGTTCGGCTCCGGCGTAATGCTGTCACGCTATACATTTTGGCATAATAATTTATATTTTCTTCTTTCGCTCTTCTAAGTGGGAGGAATGAGGTACAGTTGATTGAAAGGGCATTCAAGGATTAAATCAGTTCACATATATTCAGAAAAATATTCCTCCTTATGGCGTCTAGTTCCTTTTATCGGTAATGATTCTTCAATTTGTCATCTTTAGGAAAACTTTTGTAAAGTTTGTTGAAAGACAGAATGGGATTTTATAACCTCTCCCAATTTGCAGTCGTATTTAAGTTGTATATTTTTTTTTATAAGTATTTTGTTACCATCCAGTCTGGAATTTTTAAGCTTCTTGCACTTTTTAGTATCATTATTATCTAGCTAGGGCTCTGTTATCAGTATCTATTTGGGTGTTTTTCAGAATGCACATAAACCATGTTTTATATAGATTGTACAGGACTAGAGAAACTTGTCTGATTTCTTTCAAATATAGTGCCACATGTGTGCAGAGGTTCTGTGTAGTATTGAATCCAGGTTACTGTCACTTCCATGGAACTGCTCCAAATACCAGACAGGATCCATAGACCAGTATGGTGCAGCCATGATTTCTTATTTTGTCCGACATTTTTAATCATGAAAAATATACCTCAAACTGTTAACACCTGAGTTCCTTTTGGAGAAGAGCTACTTTTCTTACTTTACCCAATGTGCATTACCAGATCTATATAATGGTAGATTATCCATCTCAGCTGCAAATTCCGGTTCCCTGGCTGCTTGCTGTCTGCCACTGTTATCATTTTTACAACATCCCTGACGAGCCATTTCCACAAGAAATGGCCGCTCAGCATAGACTGTATAGTGTGGTCTTTGCTAAGTGGCCATTTTCTGTGGGAATAGGACATCAGCGGAGTTGTGAAAATGACAATGTGGTATAGTGGGCGGCTTGGAAACTGGTACTGGCAGTCAAGCAGGACAGAAGCCTTAAAACATAACTAATAATTATTTGCCAAGCCAGAATCTCCTCCGTAAGGGTTAGCCCAACTGTTTGAGGGTCCTTGATCCTCGTCAGTACAAAAGAGGGCACTGGCTGGCAAAGAGGCTTTTAACAGGGGACTCAGGAACACAGTTAAAGAGGACCTGTCACCCCCGTGACAGGCTCCCGACCCCCTTTTAGACCCCCCTATACTTACCTCATCGCGCCGGGTCCCGCTTCCTGAGCCGGTCAGGTGACTGAGATTTCCGCGCCCGAAGCCCGGCGCATGCACGCTCACAGGAGAGTCAGATGCTCATAGAGAATGAATGGGGAGTCCGACGCTCCGTCATTCTCTATGGGCATCAAACTCTCCTGTGAGCCCGCGCCGGTCTTCGGGCGCTTAAATCTCAGTCACCCGACCGGCTCAGGAAGCGGGACCCGGCGCGATGAGGTAAGTATAGTGGGATCTAACAGGGGGTCGGGAGCCTGTCACCCCGGCACGGAGGGGGTGACAGGTTTCCTTTAAACGTATTCTGTGATGTATTTCTCTCTATTATCAGTCTGGCAATAAACACCCTAATAGGCAAAATAATGTAGGGTGGGGGGGGCCGCAAGATATTTGTCGAGGAAAGATTTTTCAACCACAAGTTATGACAAAGCGGAAACCAGACTGTAACAGTTTAAAAGAAACCCTTAATGCCGATTATGAGGACATTGTAATATAGCGATAGACATGTTTCCGTAGGTTAAGTAATTTAGTAAAACTCTGCAAGAGATGAGTCCAGCATGTTTCCTAGGCACCACTGCCCCAGCCTTCCTGCTAATGATTGACAGGCTTGTGCATAGGGAGAAGCCTGTCAATCATTGGTGGGTGGCAGCAGCGGCATCTAATGGATATGCTCTGTCATAGGACAGGGTGTCTGCTGTGGGCTTCACCATGTAAGTTATCTTAAATTACTGGTCATATCTTCACACTATATCTCAGATAGTACAGTTTTAGAAATGCTTGTACATTTGAAATATGTTTAATTTTATATAATTCATTAGTTAAACTAGAAGTCGTGTTGTTGCTAAAATCTTACAGACAGCAGGGGAAGAAAATAACAATCGATCATTACTTACCTCTCCCAGATGCGCTGCCTGACCAGCCTCTGGACCTCACGCCGGAAGCCATTTTCCCCCCAAGTTGGATTGCCCATCCAGGCTGACTGAGAGAATCCCCACATCCCGGCTGATGGATTGCATGTTCTGCCAACCAGTGACTGCACTGGCATTCTGCCCCAGTCACTAACTGGCTGAGTGGGCAGTCCATCAACCGGGTTGAAACGTCTGCTCTGCAAGAGATCCCAGAGCCCAGTGGGGGTCCCGAAGTGGCGATCCAGCGCTGGAGAGGCATGGAAGAGTTGGCATAGTTTGTTCCCCTCTGTTCCTGCAGTTTGAAAAAAATTTATATGGTTCTCCTTTTAAAGGAGAAGTTCGGCCCAAAGTATTTTTTAATGTTATTCCTTATGGAAAGTTAGACAAATTCCTAATGTACATTAATTATGGGAAATGCACATATAGGGCTATTTCCCCTAATTTAGTAGATTATGGAGTGTTCAAATTCTCTCAAAAACATCACAAATCAGGTGTAATTCCTATGGCGTGTCCAGCAGGGGGCGCAGTAAATGTAGAAACCTATGGACTGTTGCGTCATCAGCTGCACAGTCGCGATTGGCTGAGCACAGTTATGCCTAGCCAATCGCGGCTGAGAAGCTGATGACTCGGCAGAGGGGGGCGGCGTGAGGGAGAGCTGTAGCAGTCCGGCCGGCCTCCAGAAGATCACGTCGTTCGACCCAAGATGGTCGACAGTGATTGAATAACTTTGTAATGTTTGTTATTTAGTGAATAGGTGATCAACACAGAACAGGGTTCCTGGTCCACTATATGTTTTTTTTTTTTACTTGGTTCTTTTTGTTTTTGTCAGTTTCATCAAAAACCGCACCCTGCTTAGAGACATTATACACTCAACATTTTCTAGTCCAGTTATACAACAAAAAGTATTGATTGTTTATCCTACTTTAATTTAAATTCTTCAATTCGTAATTAAGCTTCTGGTCCTTTGTAGCAGCTGGCTGCCATTCTTTACTGTCACTAGCTGCTTATTCTAAAAGAGAGATTTACATGGTGTCCTAAAAGTGTGAACTGAAACATATCAGGGGAGATTTATCAAAGTTGGTATAAAGTGAAACTGTCTCAGTTGCCCCTAGCAGCCAATCAGATTCCAGCTTTCATTCCTCACAGACTCTTTAGATAATGAAAGGTGGAATCTGATTGGTTGCTAGGGACAACTGAGCCAGTTTCACTTCACACCATGTTTGATAATCTCCCCCATCCTGTCAATAAATAGCGGCTGCCAAAACAATGTTATTTGATTTTCCACTAACTGGTGGCTGTTGTTGTAATCCTATCACAAATATATTGTGTGAACGTGGCCTAAAAATAGAATGTAGCAAGAAGATGGGTTGCAACAGCAGTATAACTCCCTCACTATGTTGAAACATCTACCAGAAGAGATCTAATTAGCATAGAGCACACAGCACAGTTACATAGACTTTTCAAATGTTTTTTGGTCAGTTGGGTTTTCAGTGCCAAGTCCCCCAGATCTCTAAAGGGAAGCACATGGCTGTGCGCCTTACTACACTGCATGGAGCTAATCTCCTGCAATAAGATAGAATGCCAGGGAGTGAATCGGTATTCTCCCATCTACAGATTTGAAGGGGGGGGGCTCATCACTGACTGACTAATCAAATCTTTTGATATGTTTGCATGACCATAAAACTTGAGAGGGTTAACACACAATCTGGCTTTTTTCATGGAAAATGGAAAATCCATTTTGACCACAGGCAGATGGAGTTGTGTCTTCCTAACATCAACTTGTATGCATTGCCCAAAGCCCTAAGTACCCTGATTCTTTCCAGAGGACTACACACCAGCTCTAAAGAAAGATATGTCACCAGTGTGCAAAGACACTAATGCACGTAACAATGTTGATTTACTCATCTTTCAACATTCTACATCTAGAAACATTTGAAAATACAACATTATGAGCCAATGATGGAATTCTCCAATTACTTGATTGTGTGCACAGTGTTACAGTATGAATAGCCAGAAAATCATGGAAGAAAGTAACATGGGGGATGCTGGCCTGCATTTCTAACAAATCAAGAAGTACCGTTGCTTTTTTAGACAGTTAGCATTGGCTCCAATACAACGTCCTGCTTATCATCCCAAGCATACAGCGAGCTTGGCTTCACCACGGTTTTTCATAGTGCTGCTGTGACTGACAGATAGATGTCTTCTCCACTGTATCTCCTCCTAAAGAATTCTCTCTGCACGAACAGTAATTACTGAGAAAGTCAACTAATTAAATTTTTTTTTACATGAAAATGAATAATGGACCATGTTATTTTCAAGGCTAAATCGGTGAAAGAGCTATAGGTGGTGCATAGGTTGCTGTAGGAGACAAAAACCCTTTTGCCCCATTACAGGACAGCAGTGCTAAAAATGATTTGCTTTAGTCCATAGGACCCCGGTACAGATTTACTATAAGGGTCCTGGAGTTATAAGCTACGTCCCTATATAGCCTCATTTCCCAACCATGTGAAATCTATGGGGTATTAATACAGTTCTCTGAACATGTCCCAAAAAGCTTGAATTTGTTGTAGTTTTTGTTTTAACTTCTTCTTTTTTTTTTTTAAGGCTCGAGCCTTCTGTAATGCTAAAGTGTTAAAGTGTTCCTGTTATAAAAAAATTGTTTAATAGATTAACCTTTCAGATTGATGTCATTTTAGTGCTCTTACTACTACTGTTATTGAGCCACAGAGAGTCCCCTACATGGTGCACAGCTCTTTCTTTATCTCTACATTTTAGGTAGCAAGACAAGAGCTGAGCTTTTTGCCAGTGGTACACACACAGGTACTTCTCTCTTACTTTTCTAACCAGTCACAGCACAACTTACTTCTGTTTGCTGTGCCATTATATAACAATGGCAGCATAACAATAAAAGGCTAACATTAACCTCTTAAGGACCCATGACGTACCGGCACGTCATGGATCACTGTCACTTAAGGACCCATGACGTACCGGTACGTCATCCCTTTAAACGGGCGCCGCGGCCGGCCGGGTCCCGATCGGGGGAGATAGCCTGCTATAATACATAGCAGGCCATCTCTCCCTGTCGGCATGGAGGGTTGTTAACCCCCCCCCATGCCTACGATCGCCGCTATTGGCTGATAAGCCCATAGCGGCGATCGGAACCTTTCCGGGCCATCGGTGGCCCGATGACCCGGAAAAAAATGGCGGTCGGTGCTGTCCGAGGACGGCACCGACCGCCATTACTGTAAAAAGTAATGGTGGTCACGGTACCACCGTCCCGATCGCCGTGAACGGCCGGCCAGCCGGCCGACCGTTCACGGCGATCAAAGTCCCCACAAGTAATAAATACCTGCTCCGGACCCCTCAGCTAGGTAGCTGAGGGGTCCGGAGCAGGTATTTGTACATTACTCACCTGTCCCGGGGTCCTGATCGGCGTCTTCCGGGTTCCCGGCGTCCTCTTCATCTTGTCGGGTCTTCGGCTTCTTCCGTGAGTCCCGATCGGCTTTTTCCGGCTCCAGCGTCGTCTTTTTTCGTATTTTTCCGGCTCCAGCGTCGTCTATTTTCGGATCTTGCGCTCTGCTGCCCCCTAGCGGCTGATAAGTGTAATACACGTATCAGCCACTACAGGGATGTTCAGAATGTAGTAAAAAAAAATTTTTTTTTCCCAATTTTTTTTTTTTTTTCTATTTTCCGCACCCTATCGCCGCTGAGTGTTGATCAGCATCGCACGAAAGTGCGCTGCTAATCAGCAACTCCTCCTTTTTGGCGTAGGGTGTTTTTTTTTTATATCCTACTGCCACGGTCTGCTGATAAGTGCCGAACATAAGTGCGGCATTTATCAGCAACACCATTTTTGGCGTAGGTTTTTTTTGTATACTTACTGTAAAAAACACGTAAAAAACCACTACATTACACCACACTACATTGAATAAAGTTTTACACTACACCACTACATACCCTATATACCAATCCCCATATAAAGATGGCCCCCAGGGTGTTTTCGGTATCGGACGCATACGTTATTATTGCCTCCGACACCGAAACAGCCAGTGAGGATGAATGGGGGGACCCTTTTTTCCTCCATTCATCCTCATCCTCCTCATCATCCAGTGACGTGTCTGGGGGTAGCGTAGCGTACGCTACCCCCCAGACACGTCTTTTCTGCCAGTACCGTCCCAATAAGAGATGACGGTATGGCGTGAAATTCTACAAACTCTGTGAGAGTACCTCAGGGTACACTTACAGATTTAGGGTACGTGCACACTGCGGAATGGCGAAGGATAACCCTTCGTGCATTCCGCAGCTGGCACCCGCCGGCGGACTGATGCAGGGGCGCGTCTCCGCCCGTGTCATAGACTCTATCCTATGCATGGGCGGATTCCATCATCCGTCATTCCATCAACACGTTGGACGCAGAGCGGAATCCGCCCGTGCATAGAATGGAGTCTACGACACGGACGGAGACGTGCGCCTGCATCAGTCCGCCGGCGGGTGCCAACTGCGGAATGCACAAAGGGTTATCCTTCGCGATTCCGCAGTGTGCACGTACCCTTAGAGTGTATGAAGGAAGGGACACTCGAATGCAGCCCCCAGATGCCCCCCCCCCCCCCATCCTCGGAGTTAGTGGGGACATCGTCCGGGAACTGATCTTCCCACTGCTGGATAAAGGTCACCACCTGTACGGGGATAACATTTATACCAGCACCCCTCTTCCGGTCCCTCGCTGCCCGAGCTACTGTAGCTTGCGGCACGATCCTAACATATCAGAAGCAGTAATAGCGCCCTAATATTTAGCAGCCATGGAGCGGACCCAGCGCTTCTGGATATGAAGGACCCCGTATCGCACCAGGACAACATTTTCCAGGTGACGTCCCCCACACTGGAGAAAGGGAGACCCCAGAAGAAGTGCAGAGTGTGGGGTAACAGGGGGATCAGGAAGGACAACATTTTCCAGTGTGACACCTGTCCTGATCCCCCCGGCCTCTGCATACTGGATCGCTCCAAGGCGCACTACACGTCATTGGGGTTCTACATTATCTAAATTCTGTCCCTTATTCCTATTTCAGGGGTCACGTTGATCCAGGGATTATTCTGATCGCCATTATGGAGTCGGGAAGGAATTTTTCCCCTGTGATGAGGCTACTGTCGTCTGCCTCACGAGGGGTTTTTGCCTTCCTCTGGATCAACACAGGTTGAATTTGATGGACACCTGTCATTTCCAACCTTATAAACTAATAATTGGCCTAATACCCCCAAATAAATTACAATTGTCCCTTTTCCCCAGCTAAATAGGTATGGCCGCCATTCCCATTAGAGGATACCATGATGCAATTACAAAGCCTCTGTGCGGCCAGGACAGTAGAAACCCCCCACAAGTGACCCCATTCTGGAAACTACACCCCATAAGGAATCTAACAAGTGGGGCAGCGGGTATATGGCCCCCTGGTGACGGCCACATTTGGGACGTGAAAATGAAAAAAATGGTATTTTTTATTTTCACGGCACATGTTCTACACATGTGCCCATCACTAGTGGGGTCCATATGCTCACTGCACCCCTTGTTAGATTCCTTATGGGGTGTAGTTTCCAGAATTGGGTCACTTGTCGGGGGTTTCTACTGTTCTGGCAGCACAGGAGCTTTGTAATTGCGACATGGCCTCCATCCCCCATTCCAGCCTCTAAATGGCGCTCTGTCCCTTTGGTGGCTTGCCCTGTGCCCATATGGCACATTATGCCCACATGTGGGGTATTTACGTACTCAGGGGACACTACCCTACACGTTTTGTGTTCATTTTCTTTTTTAACCCCTTGTGGAAATGGAAAAAAATCAAGGCTAGACCAACATTTAGTGTAATTTTTTTAAAATTTTTACTCTAAATCATTGATCTTGTCTTGATTTTTTCATTTTTACAAGGGGTTAAAAGATAAAAAAAAACACAATGTGTAGAACAATTTCCCCTGAGTACGGAAATACCCCACATGTGGACATAAAGCGCCATGCGGGTGCAGGGTAAGCCTCCAAAGGGAAGGTGCGCCATTTGGTTTTTGAAGGCTGGATTTGGATGGAATGGATTTCGAGGGGCCATGTTGCATTCAAAAGGCCCCTGTGTTGCCAAGACAGTTAAACCCCCCACAAGTGACCCTATTATGGAAACTACACCCCTCAAGGAATGTAACAAGGGGTGTAGTCAGCATATGGACCCCACTGGTGACGGGCACAAATGTGGAACAATGTGGCGTGAAAATGAAATATTAAATTTTTTACACTATAATGTTGGTCTAGCCTGGAATTTATCATTTTCACAAGGGGTTAAAAGAGAAAAAAAAACACAAAATGTGTAGAGCAATTTCCCCCGAGTCCGTAAATACCCCACATCTGGACATAAAGCGCCATGTGGGTGCAGGGCAAGCCTCCGAAGGGAAGGAGCGCCATTTGGATTTTAGAGGTTGGATTTGGCTAGAATGGATGATGAACGCCATGTCGCATTTACAGAGCCCTTGTGCTGCCAAAACACTGTAAACCCCCCACAAGTGACCCCATTGTGGAAACTACACCCCTCAAGGAATCTAACAAGGGGTGCAGTGAGGATATGGACCCCTGGATGACGGGCACATTTGTGCCATGAAAGTGAAAAAATGAAAATTTTCACTTTCACGTCACATTTTTCCACATTTGTGCCCGTCACCAGTGGGGTCCATATGCTCACTGCACCCCTTGTTAGATTCCTTGAGGGGTGTAGTTTCCAGAATGGGGTCACTTGTGGGGGGTTTCCAGTGTCTTGGCAGCACGAGGGCTCTGTAAATGCGACATGGCCCTTGAAATCCATTCCAGTGAAATCCAGCTTCCAAAAGCCAATTGGCGCTCCTTCCCTTTGGAGGCTCGTCCTGCGCCCGCTTGGCACTTTATGTCCACATGTGGGGTATTTCCGTACTCGGGAGAAACTGCGCTACATGTTTTGTGTTTTTTTTTCCTTTTATCCCTTTGTAAAAATGAAAAATTGAAGGCTAGAACAACATTTTAGTGTAAAAAATACTTTAGTCTTTTTTCAAGCCATATTGTTTGGAAAATCTGTGAAGCACCTGTGGGGTCCAGATGCTCACCGCACCCCTTGTTACATTCCTTGAGGGGTGTAGTTTTCTAAATGGTGTCCCTTTAGGGGTGTTTTTTAGGTTTTGGCACCCCAGAGCCTCTGCCAACCTGAAGTGGTACAGTCAAAAATGACCAAAAATAACGGAGCCATTGAAATTCACTAGGCGCTCCCTTATATCTGAGGCTTGTGGTTGCGTCAAATAGCGCAATAGGGCCACATATGGGGTATTTCTATAAACTGCAGAAACGGGGCAATCAATATTGGGGTGCATTTCTCTGGTAATAGGTTTATAATTATGAAAAATATTGGATTACAATAAAATCTCTGCACAGAAAATTAAAATTTTCAAATTTCTTACACACTTAGCTTTTATTTCTGTGACTCCCCTAAAAGGTTAAAAAACTTTCTGGATGTGCTTTTGCAGAGTTTAGGGGGTGCAGTTTCTGAAATGGGGTGCTTCGTGAGGCTTTCTAACACACAGTCCCCTCAAATACACTTTAAACCTGAACAGTTCCCTAAAAATATCTGATTTTGAAATTTTACTGAAAATTTGGAAATTTGCTGCTAATGTTTTAAGCTTCCTATCGTCTAAAAAAAATGAAATATAGTTTAATAAATGCCGCCAACATAAAGTAGACATGTTGCTAATGCTATTTAATATATAATTTATGTGGTATAACCATTTTCTGTATAAGCAGAAAAGTTTTAAAGTTGGAAAAATGCATTTTTTCAAAATTTTTCACGCTATTTTGGTTTTTTTCATAAAGATTCGTTATAAGTATCGACTCCAATTTACAAGAAATGTGAAGTACAATATGTCACGAGAAAACAATCTCAGAATCAGCCGGATAGGTAAAAGCATCCCGTTATTAATGAATAAAGTGACACCGGTCAAATTCATAAAATTTGCTCCGGTCCTTAAGGCCATTTCAGGCCCGGTCCTTAAGGGGTTAAGAAGGTTGAGCAGAGAAATCTTAAAATCTTTTCCCCTGCTCCTGCTGTTCAGTTTTCCCTTCCCAGCTATGTTGCGGTTCTGCCAGCTAACATTTTGTTTCTCTGCTCAGCTCCGTGATTGGCTGAGCGAGGAGTGAGACATCAGTGGAAGCCCGCAGAACAGGAACACGACCAGGACCCGAACAATGCACCCCGGAGGGAGTGATGGGATTGCTTAATATGTAGATGCTACTGAGAAGCAAAGTGCCAATTTGTGCCGCACACCTCCAGTGTAATGGGGATGCGGAGGGTTACAGTCTAGAAAGCCGATAAGGTATATAGTACCAATGATAAAGGAGTTTTACTAGATGCCTCCAGATTTGTGATACATTTGGATATCCGATAGGGAAGTTGAAATACGAAGGCTCATTGCTCAGCAGTGAAGGATTGGTCAAGGTCTGAAGTATTTGCTCTTTTTGTTAGTAGTACTTACAGGTTTTACAGGTCTATTAGACATCCTGACATGGATCTACAAGCTGTTGCAATGGAACTTTGTAAAGTTTCACAGTAAAACTTTTTGGAAAAAAATTTACCAGATTCACTCATCTTGCTCAACTCTTCCTAATCCACCATCAAACTGCTTAATATAAATCAATTCTTAAAAAGTCTCTTCATTGCTTTAAGGGACAAGTCACTTGGATTAATAACATTGCGAACTTTTCATATTTCCCTGAAGGACTCTATAGATGGCGGATTGCAGCATATACATTTATAGAGGAAATGACCCGAGCCGTTTCCTTACAGGAAATGATACAGAACAGTCTAACTCGTAATTGAAAACTCTCTGTGGATGTCAAATTTCAATAAATTAAAAAATGCCTTCATTTCCTCTTGATTCCTTTGGAGGCCGCAGCCATTACCAGATTCATATAACAAATGATGACTCCAGAGAAGAGGACTGAGCCGGGTTCTTGTCTTAGTTCATCTTTTTATTTTTTATATATATTTTTTTCCTTTTTCCTCACGATGTGGAATGGAGACTGATTGTAGACTTTACAGGTTTCCTTCAGGGATACAAGTGGTAATCATCTTGGCGGCCTGTCCTTGGGATGAAATGATATGATAATTTCTTTTCCCGTCTCTGGAGGAGGGTAAAATTAGGATTCACGTTTGTTCCCCTCCTGTAGAGATATCATTATCCTGCTAGAAGAGGTTCACACAGAGACTTGCCTTTTGGTCATCAGAAATGCTTAATTGAAAATACATGTGGTGCTCCCTAGACCCTCTGCTGAATGCGCTGGCTAATAGAGCTCTTGTGCTTACGTCCTTCACGTCTCTTTAAAGGGAATCTGTAATTTAGGTACCAAACTACTGAGACTATTAGATACATGGTACCTTTTATATGTCCGTCTATGCTTCCAGAATGCTTTTACTCTATAGTACAAAGAGTCAAAGAGGTTTTCCTGGTTGCTGCTTCCAAGTGTTACTCAAGCATAAGTGGGGGAGAGGAGGCATTCCAGTCTGCAGATTTTTAGGAGCTTGAAAAAGCCTCTTTGACCCTTTTTATACCAGAGGTTTAAAGCATTTCCTACATTCTGGAAGCACAGACAGCTATATGAAAGGTACCATTTGTCTTCCTTGTCTAACAGTGTCTGCAGTTTGGGATGTGAATTTGACTGACATTCAATTTAAGAAAGAAAAAAAAAGCTCGATCTGATATACACCGATCAGCCATAACATTTAAGCCACTTGCATTTTTATATTTTGTAGGTCCTCCATGCCACCAAACAGTCCTAAACACTTGAGCATTGACTGTTTTAAGTTGTAAGGTGTGGAGCCCAAGTAATAATCTGGAACTCTTTGTCATGTTCATCAAACCATTCCTAAATAAAATAAGAAACGGATTCCTTCAGCTCATAAAATTCATTCACATTTTATTGTGTACTAGAAAATGTACCCGGCGCTGCCAGCGTATAAAGTGTCAGTGTGTTAATTAGATTTGTTCTAAGGTATTGTTTCATCAGTGGAATTAGTGTATACCTGTAGTGCATAGTTGGAGGGGTTCTGTATACCTACAGTGTATAGTTTTTAAGGGTCCCGCATATCTGTAGTGCATAGTTGGGGGTGAGGGTGGGCTGTATACCTATAGTGTATAGTTGACAGAGTCCTGTATACCTGTAGTGTGTAGTTGGGGGGCTGTATACCTGCAGTGTATAGTTGAGGGAAGTCCTGTATACCAGTAGTGTATAGTTGGGGGGGGGCTGTATACCTGTACTGTATAGTTTGGAAAGTCCTGTATACCTGCAGTGTATAGTTGTTGAAGGTCCTGTATACCTGTAGTAAATAGTTGGTGCTGTATACCTGTAATGTATATTTGGTGGATGTTTTTATACCTGTAGTTTATAGTTTGAAGGTCCTGGATACCTGTAGTGTGTAGTTGGTGGAGGTCTTGTATACCTGTAGTATATAGTTCGGGGGTCCTGTATACCTGTAGTGTATAGTTTGAGGGTCCTGTATACCTGTAGAATGTAGTTGGTGGAGGTCCTGTATACCTGTAGTGTAAAGTTTGGGGGTCCTGTATACCTGTAGTATAGAGTTGGTAAAGGTGCTGTATACTTGTAGTATAGAGTTGGTGGTGGTCCTGTATACCTGTAGTGTAAAGTTTTGGGACCTATATACCTGTAGTATACAGTTGGTGGAGTTCCTGTATACCTGTAGTGTATAGTTTTGGGGTCCTGTATACCTGTAGTGTATAGTTTGGGGTCCTGTTTACCTGTAGTATAGAGTTGGTGGGGGGTGCTGTATACCTATATTATAGAGTTGGTGAAGGTCCTGTATACCTGTAGTGTATAGTTTTGGGTTTCTGTAAACCTGTAGTGTATAGTTTGGGGTCCTGTATACCTGTAGTATATAGTTTGTGTAGGTCCGATATACCTGTAGTGTATAGGTTTGGGGTCCTATATACCTGTAGTATATAGTTGGTGGAGTTCCTGTATACTTGTAGTGTATAGTTTTGGGGTCCTGTATACCTGTAGTGTATAGTTTGGGGTCCTGTATACTTGTAGTATATAGTTGGTGGAGGTCCTGTATACCTGAAGTATATAGTTGATGAATGTCCCGTGCACCTGTAGTGTATAGTTTTGGGGTCCTGTATACCTGTAGTGTATAGTTTGGGGTCCTATATACCTGTAGTATATAGTTGGTGGAGTTCCTGTATACTTGTAGTGTATAGTTTGGGGTCCTGTATACTTGTAGTATATAGTTGGTGGAGGTCCTGTATACCTGAAGTATATAGTTGGTGAATGTCCCGTGCACCTGTAGTGTATAGTTTTGGGGTCCTGTATACCTGTGGTGACCTGTATACCTGCAGGGTCGTATTTACCATTAGGCACCCATTGTCTGGTGCCTAGGATAGCACCTTGCAGAGGGGCAGTACCCTCCCGTTCAGAAAATCTGGTGTCTTTTCGAGGGGGGGGGGGGGGTATGGCAGTATTGGTCAGGTCTGGTATAGCGATGTTATCCAGTCACAGTATGACGGTATTGGTCAGGTCTGGTATGGCAGTGTTATTCAGTCACAGTGTGACGGTATTGGTCAGGTCTGGTATAGTGGTGTTATCCAGTCACAGAATGGCGGTATTGGTCAGGTCTGGTGTGGCGGTGTTATCCAGTTACAGTAAGGTGGTATTAGTCAGGTCTGGTATGGCAGTGTTATCCAGTCACAGTATGGCGGCATTGGTCAGGTCTGGTGTGGTGGTGTTAAATGTGACGTCTGGAGCTATTACCTACCTATCCTGATGCTAATTGTTGAGTGAGGATAGGGCGTCTTCAGGTTTAGTGCTTTGGGCAGCAGCAGCTGGTAATACTGCCCTGTATACCTGTATAGATGGAGTAGGGGTCCTGTATACATGTACTGTATAGATGTACTGTATAGATGGAGTAGGGGGCCCTGTATACATGTACTGTATAGCTGGAGTAGGAGGTCCTGTATACATGTACTGTATAGATGGAGTAGGGGGTCTACCAGTTATTTCTGTGGATCTGTTGTGAGGCAGCTGGCCCTAGCAACCATTCACATTCCAGCTCCCTGTGAAAGTAGTAATCCTATTGGTTGCTAAGGCTCCCAACTGCCAACTGCTGGGCAGCTGCAGCTAATTATATCACCTGTGTACAGTGTGGAGATTTTCCCATTCATTTCTCTGGGGCGCCGCTCTTCCCCCTCCCCCTCCTCTCCTGTACATCTGGCGGGGACGGGACCTTCGCAATAACCTTCCTGGGCACCCAATGTATCGGTGTGCCAAATTTGGGGTCAAACGGTTCAGGCGTTTGGAAGTCTATTTGGGACAGACAGACAGACAGACAGAAGGACAGACAGACTTTCATTTTTATGATATAGATGTTTAAAATATTGACGCGCTTAGAATCTTCCCGGTTCTTAGCCATGGTATCTATGTAATAACATCCATAGACAGAGTGGTAATATACAAGGTTAATACACATTCAAATAAGTGACAGATAAAAAAAAAAACACATAAACATGATCACTGTTGTAGATATCTGTAAGATAGGAAAAAATTAGGTACACATCACAAACATATACATATATGTGGGTGTGTAGAACAAGGACACAATTCATGCTATAAGCACAAACATAGTCCTATCACCTCATCACAGTAAGGCTAGGTTCACACAACGTATGTGTTGTAGAAATCACGGCCGTTGCAACAATGGCCATGATTTCTACAGCACACACGTTTTATCTGAAAGCATAGAATCCTGGCTGGAGTGTATACACATTCAGTGAATAGCGGCCGCACAAAACCTGTCAGTGCACACAATGGAGCATGCGGCTCCGGCCACACGCTCCATTGTGGGCAGCGGGGAATTCAGATGCAGATGCGCACGGATGCGTCCGCATCTCAATTAAGGTTAAGATTATCTGGCCGGTATTGCAGTACTGGCCGGAGTGATCAATATTAGGGCATGTTCTCACAGTGTAAGACACCGGCCGCGTTACGGAACGGCCGGTGTCTTACACTGTGAGAACATGGCCTAATATTGTTTGTCCTATCTTATTGACATCTGCAACAGTGATTATGTTTATATGTTTTTTTATGGGTCACTTATTTATCTATTAACCTTGTATATTAAGAATCTGTGTATGGATGTTATTACATAGATATCATGACTAAGAATCGGGAAGGTTTGAAATGCGTCGGTTATTTTAAAGAAACACAATAAAATTTGAATGAATTTTTGAGCTGAAGGAATCCATTTCTTCTTCTATATGTTCACCCCTGGATCCAGGGGCTTAACCTTCGTGCTCTATACAAGCGACAAGGGTCCAGAAGCATGAACAATATAGGAGGGGTGCTGACCAATTTTTTTCATCTTGTTCTGCATTCCTGAATAACTTTGGCAGTGTGGCCAGGGCCTTGAAGGAGGTACTTGGTTTCCAACAATGTTTAGCTAGGTGGTACATGTCAAAGTACCATCCACATGAATCCCAGGACCCCAGATTTCAAAGCTTGCCTTCTTCCTGTAGTGCATCTTAGGGCCATCTCTACTCTTGGTAAGCAACCTGTGCTCACCCTGCTGTCCACATAACACTGTGATTCTTCAGACCAGGCCACCTTCTTCCATTGTCCCATGGTCAAGCTCATGTAGCTGTTGCATGCTCTTTTATTGGCGGACAGGCATCAGCATATTAGCTCATTACATAAATTACAAAAATGTGGAATGTCAATGTACAGTACGCTTGAAATATCTGATTGTAGCAGCATGAACCAAAGGGATCACTGGACCAAAGCAAAACCCCAATAGGTTGGATCCGTGCAGACGTATTGTAGTGATCAAGGGGCATCAAAGATGAGAAAACGTTCTTTTTATTATGGCAACACGTTTCGGCCCAATACATAAAATTCAGGCCTTTTTCAAGCAGATACAAAGCAAATCTGCAGCTTCAAATCTGCTGAAGATCCTGTACGTGTAAACGCACCCTCAAGGCCCTATTAAACGGAACGATTATCGTCCGTGTTCGTCCGTTGCGGCCGATAATCGTCCTGTATAATAGAAGGCAACGATGAGCCGACATGAACGATGTTGGCAGATCGTTGCTGTTGAAAGATGAAAGACAAACGACTGTGATAGCAGCAATCTGCTGCTGCTGCTCTGTAGAGCGGTGGCAGCAGACCGCCACTATCCTCTATGGGCTGCCCAGACGCTGTAGCGATCACCCGTTCGCTGCCACTGCATGTGATGGCGGTGGCAGCGAGCTGAACGAGGGGCAAACAAGAGCTGACAGGGCTTGTTTGCTCCTCTGTCGTCTGTGTAATAGCTTTAAAGGGGTTATTCAGACTGCCTGCTTTCTTTCAGAAACAGCAGCACTCTTGTCCTCAGTTTGAGTGTTGTTTTTTTTTTTTTACCTCAGATCCATTTATGTGAATAAAGCTAAATTTTGCTGTCAGTTGTCCTTTAAAACAGCACAGCTTCTACCACACTGCTGACAAGCGGAGTCCTCATCTTTCTTTTTATATTATGACATTTGTAATCATCCTATAATATTTTCACTCCTTTTTTTCCTAGGCATTTCTATTTATTTGACTTTTTTTCCCTTTATTTTTTCATTAGATTTTGTGTGCATCTCATCAGCCGCACAGGGGCCGGCAATGATTGGTCGGAGTAAAGAGCCAGCTTAGGGCGCCATCTCACTAATTCTGCCATTAACAAATATTTTCTGAATCCCATAAACTTCAGTGCAAGTGGGAAGAGCAAGCGGCACGTTTGCTTTCAAAGCATTAGCAGAGAAAATGGCTGGTAATTCGATGAACTCAAGAAACATTTCTATTAGGATAAATAAAATGTAGCAGATGTCAGATGGTACTCTGCTCTGTATATGCCCATCTAAGTGCCTGCTTGACTGATGTACAGTACATTACATCAAATTACATGGCGCTTGCATGCAAATAACTACTAAGTATTTGCCTCTTTATTCTCCGTATATCCTCTTTATTTTATTTTAAATTGTGTCCTTGGAGTAAAATACGTTTCTTGAGTCTCCCCCCTCATCCCCCGATCTCCTTTATGGCTCCTGTTTTACAGCCTTCCCATAAAGCCATCGCTTCACCAATATGAGGAGTTTAAGCACCCTAATTAACAGCAGCCAGCAAACTGCAGGCGGCATTGGGTTCCTGCCTCAGCCTAGAGCCCAAGGGAGCAGGAAGAGCAGCGTGGAAGGAATCAGCCATTTATACCCCTCCGCCAGGCTCCTCTTAACTCTTCAAGGGACTTTCTTGCTATAGATTTACAAGGACATTGCATCTGTAGAATGACTTAACAGGTGAATGTTATGGCTAGATTGTGGTGTATATTTTCCATGCATGCAGTTTATGCATCCATAGACCCCCATCACCCGATGAAGTGTCATCTCATTTTGGTTTCTATTTGACTGTTTTTGTTGGGGTTCCCATTCATTTTGCGGGACTTTTTTTCAGCATGTTTATTGAAAGCAGTACAATCATTTATTTAAACTTAAGACGTCATATCTTTAAACTTAAGACATCATAAGTTTACACCCTGACTCATGAGACCTTCTGTGATTGCTAGTTATAAGGGATTTAGCGTGCAATAATACAGCGATTGGCTGCAAGATCTGACTCATTCGCTCCGTTATAGTCTGTGGTACGAATGAGTAGACCCTTGTGGCCAGGTAGGGAGGGGAGAGCATGATCGAGGTAACAAAAGGTACGATTATGTGCTAAACCGGCTACAACTGGCTCTGAAAAGGACTTTGGTGTACTTGTTGCCAGTAAACTAAACTTTAGCAGCCAGTGCCAGGCAGCTTCTGCCAAAGCAAATAAAATAACGGGATGCATCACAATAGGCATAGATGATCATGACAAGAAAATAGTTTTATGTTTTATACAGGTTACTAGTTAGACCACACATTAAATGTTGTGTACAGCTTTTGGCACCTGTCTATAAGAAGGATATGGCTGGACTGGAGCCGATGCAGGAGAGGACCACCAAGTTTAGTATGGGAATAACATTGGACTGGCTCACAAGACAGTTTAAATGATGCGCTCTCCATTATTAAATAAAAAAATTGTACAATACTGTAAGGGTGATCTTTTCCAACAGCGTGGCCTTTTCATTCGCCCAATCTCACCCCATATGACTCCTTGGTTATGGGGTTTTGGACAGGACCTGGTCTGTCGTAACAGACCTGCATCACTGTGCATGGTATTTAGTAGAGAAGTAATAATAGTTTTGCGGATGGAGATGGTCTTTGAAAACCAAGAGGGACTTATTGAACATTTGTAGCTATAGCACCACCAGTCGGGGACACTTTAATACTAAAAAGTAAAAAATGGCGAGTGCAGCCTGTGAAAGTCCTGCTGTTCGATCCACTGTTTAATTTCGCTAGCCCTGTATGGTAGCCCTCCACCAGCAGAATAGTGAGTGCAGCTCTGGAGTATAATACTAGTATCCTAGTTCTTTTTTTCTTTTATGAAAGAAAAAGCAGCAAGTAGGGATACAGAAAAAAATGGTAAAAGGGGTACAGTAAAGTTTACATTCAGACATTCGAAACCGATCACAGTCAAACTAGCAGGCTAACGCACCTATGAAAGGTTATACTCAGACCTTGGTCTACATTTGACCATCCTCTACAAACACATTGCAAATCAACTTGGCTCACAGTAATACGATCAGAGAGACCACACATGTAGGCTACTCTGCTGCAAACTTTATTATGCAATACAAATATTGGGGCAAGGAAATACCCCCCCCCCTTTTTCCCTAAGAACATTGTTCTTTCTATGGACATTCCTTGCCATGATTTCTATGGTTGACTCATCTAGGACAGTATCTTGTCCTTGTGTTATCTTTTCTGTTGCTTTTGGATTGGCATGATTCCCTTTACTTTTGACAGTCACGTTCTCTGTGTCTAGAACTCTTGGCTTGCCCATCAACATCATTATCACTTTGGTATAGCATCTTGTCGCTTCTGCTTAGCTGCACCTTGCTGGAACTGCTGTTTTTTCTTGGATCACCCTTTTAAGCCATCTGCTGTGGAGACCGGGGGGGGGGGTGCACCCAAGCACCCAACCACCCAACCACCCAACCACCCAACCAGACTCCTCTTTGTGGGGACTCCTGGCATAGGGCAGGTATCTATTCGTATATACTCTTTGCCATAAGATAGCTGTACTCAACCATTAGTTACATGGAGAGCTGCTAAAGTGGAGTTTCCTGACGCATATACAGTTAGGCAAGAATTAACTCTTTCCTCATTATTTTTAGAAGGACATGCTTACCAGTTGGACTGTTAGCAAACAGTAGTGCTTTATGGTCACCATCTAGTAGTATGCTTGAATATCTATCTAGCCATCCATTCTTCATGATATAGTAGTTTCCAACCAGTGTTGCCCCTATAACACCACACCAAGTGCTGCCACCCAACTCGCCTAGACTTATGTGCTGTAGATCTGCCTAGTTATACAAGAGCAGGGATATATTGTTGCACAGTTTTGCCATTTAGGGCTTTTAGAAAACTGGATGGCACCCTGTGTATTCTGCAGATGGTGTCTGCGGGGTAGAGAGAATCTGAGCGGGAAATGCATCACTACTTAGCTTAACACATTTGCCATTCAGGACAGGCAAAGCTTATAGAATCTGTCTGAGCAACCAGAATGGTTTCCACTCAGCTTTCCAAGATACAGAAGGAAACCAGTGAACAGAAAGTTTACATGACCGAAGGCGGTGTAAGGACATCCCTTGTGTATAGGTTATTTCTTACAAGTCTGCACGTCCAGCTGGTAAGTAGTAATCCATCACAGTCATGAAGTAGTTAATGTCCTCCTCGCAATGAGATTTTTCGGTAAATCTTGGACCTGGAGTTTCTCAGCAGAAGATAAAATAAACCAGAGAAAAGAAATGTCAGAAAATGAAAAGGTTTTCTCTCTGCCCCTCGGGCTACATCCTGATGCTCTGAATTATCTAGAGCTGTTTGCAGGGAGGCCTGGTGCTCAGTCAGCCTGGCGGAGGCCTGTGTACCTGTACCTGTCACAGCGCATTGATCACACAACAGCGCACTTCACAGCCACCACCCATAGTCAGGGATTGCAACATTGTGCTGGGGAGTTCATGCCTAGATGTTCTCGCCTGAACATTTGTATCATGTACTTGATGCTTGAGAAATATGCCATAACAATAAAACCACTGGAAACTTTGATTGTATTAGGACTACAATGCTTATCAAAGGGGGGGGGGGGGGATATATAACACTGTGCCTGTACCCTACTGTATTAAACCAAAAGAAGACCCTGCAACCTCAATAAAGAATTCTTACCTCCTGAACATTCCTATACTGTCACTCATCATTGACTTGGGCTGTGCATTGAAGTCATTACACTGCCTGCACAACATAAAAAGGCTGAGCATTGGAACAGGGAGTCTAAAAGACTCATAAGCACCCCTTATCACTGTAAGGGTATGTTCACACTAAGTAAAAGTGGCGGAATCCCATCTGCTGCAGTGTCCCTATGGGAGGGCTTACTCATCATCGCATTCTGTTTGGTTCAGTGGGCTGCAGTGACTCAAGCTTAGCTGCATTATCTGCTGGGGTTTAAAGTAATTTTCTGTGTCATCAAAGGCTCAAGCTGTTCTTCTGTATTTACACCATGCTTTATGTTGCAGCCCTGCTTGCTCTGCGTTACTTTTAATGCTTGTGTTCCAACAGCTTCCTGCAGCTAATATATGCGGAAGTTGCTTTGTGTTACCAAACCCTAATGAAGTCAGTTTTGTACCTCTCAAAGTACAATCTCCTATGAAATATTTCTGCCCTTTTGCAAAACTATACAAAGTATTAAAATCATTTTGTGAAATAAATTAATTCTCCTCTCCTTGTCTTTTTCCCTCCTAAATTCAGGTCCTCTGAGAAATCAGACAGTATGAAAGATGAAAATTTCTGTGGTAGCAACATAAAAAAAAAACAATTTGATTTATGGAGCTCCCAGAGACGAGAAGTCTCGCACCTACTTATTCAGATCGTTTAATTTTTAATGACAAATTTAATTAACAGTTCAAAGGGTCTGTATGAGACAATTGCACTCTAGAGGGCCCAAGGTCTGTATGAGACAGTCACACTCTAGAGGGCCCAGGGTCTGTGTGAGACAGTCACACTCTAGACCAGTGCTTCTCAAACTGTGAGGTGGGCCCCCTAGCTGCTGGTGAGGCCCAGCTGGGGAGCCAGTTTTCACAAAAGTAACTATGATCTGCACAGTCCTTTTGCTGTTTGCAAAAATCAACAACATTATTAATTTATTTTGTACTTGCTTTATTAGTACCTAGAGTTTGTGAGGTGGGTGTAAGCTAGCCCTAGCATTACTTTCAGTTTTAAATGGACTTTTACCGCAGATGGTGAGGCCCGGCATCCTCTTGGTTAGTCTGGTGAGGGAGCCCAGGCATTGCCTTGGTCTGTAGGGTGAGGCTCCAGTAGAAAAGGTTTGAGAAGCGCTGCTCTAGAGGGTCTGTGTGAGACAGTCACTCTCTAGAGGGCCCAGGGTCTGTATGAGACAATTGCACTCTAGAGGGCTCAGGGTCTGTGTGAGACTGTTACACTCTAGAGAGCCCAGGGTCTGTATGAGACCGTCACACTCTAGAGGGCCCACGGTCTGTGTGAGACTGTTACACTCTAGAGGGCCCACGGTCTGTGTGAGACTGTTACACTCTAGAGGGCTCAGGGTCTGTGTGAGACTGTTACACTCTAGAGGGCCCAGGGTCTGTGTGAGACTGTTACACTCTAGAGGGCCCAGGGTCTGTGTGAGACTGTTACACTCTAGAGGGCCCAGGGTCTGTATGAGACAGTCACACTCTAGAGGGCCCAGGGTCTGTATGAGACAGTCACTCTCAGTGCTACAGTCCCTTTTTAAATTTGTAATTTTTGAGGGTGCCGAGCTGCATTTTCTGTTACTCCGCTCTGCAATCTTCCTATCTATTAGAGATGAGCAAATCTTAAGCACTGGTGGCTGGAGAAGTTTGATGCCACCATAGGCCGTATCCATGTTTTCCCAGCAGCCCTAGGGCTGCATTTAACTTCTCGACACACTGGGAGTTAAATGCAGAGAATGCAGGTTCAGCAAGTTTCATCTTTTATCTCCATAGTCCTTTCTGTTGGTGAGATATAAGTACAGTGGTGCCTTGGATTACGAGCATAATTCGCTCTGGGACCGTGCTTGTAATCCAAATCAAGCACTGAATTCTGAATAACATGTAAAAAACTAAACAAACATTTAGAAACAGCAGAATATGTGATATTATAAGTTACTGTACAGTAATGGAGAGGATGGGAAACACAAGGGCTGACAGAGACTGCAGGGAGCAGGAAGGAATGAGCAGGAGAGATGTGGGCACATACATTCAGCACTCTATCTGGGGAGAGAGGGGTTACAGCTATGGAGAGATTTCCTCCACAGTCCTGTCCCCTGATGCAGGCCCTAGCCTGAAGTGGATCTGCTATGATTTGGAGGGTGAGGGAGACTTCCTGGGTCAGAGTACAGGGCTGTAGACCATGCCCCTCCCCCGCTCCTCCTCCCACCCAGTACAGGGAGCTCTTAAACCAAAGCAATGCTCTTAAACCAAGTCACAATTTTGAAAAACTGTGAGCTCTTCTTGCAAAATGCTCTTAAAGGAGAAGTCCGGCCAAAATTAATTTTTGATATGTTGTTACTTAAAGTTATACAAATTTCTAATGTACATTAATTATGGGAAATTCACATATAGGGCTATTTTCCTTAATTTAGTAGATCAGGAAGTGTTAGAATTCTCTCAGATCCAGTGACGTCACAACGAAAGGTGTAATTCCTATGGAGTGTCCAGCAGGGGGCGCTCCCTATATAGGAGTCTATGGGACTTTCTATGTAATGTAATGTAGTGTAGTGTACAGTGCTTTATTAAATGAATACATCTATGGAATACTTTGGGGAGCAAGTGTATTGAATGAATACATTTATGCAATACTTTGGGGAGCAAGGACACTTGCTCCCCAAAGTATTCCATAGATGTATTCATTCAATAAAGCACTGTACACTACACTACATTACATTACATTACATAGAAATCCATAGAAACAATAAAGTCCCATAGACTTCTATATAGAGAGCGCCCCCTGCTGGACACTCCATAGGAATTACACCTTTCGTCGTGACGTCACTGGATCTGAGAGAATTCTAACACTTCCTCATCTACTAAATTAAGGGAAATAGCCCTATATGTGCATTTCCCATAATTAATGTACATTAGAAATTTGTATAACTTTTCATAAGTAAAAACATATCAAAACTTCATTTTGGCCGGACTTCTCCTTTAACCCCTTAACGACAAAGGGTGTATAGGTACGCCCTATTGCCGGTAAGGGCGTGTTTAGAGCCGCGGCGGTCCCGGGTGCCGCTTGTAGCCCGGGACCGTAGGTATTAGCGGGCACGGTCCGATCGCCGTGCCTGCTAATACAGTTATCAGATGCAGCTGTCAAACATGACAGCTGCATCCGATTACCGGATCCAGCGTCTCCCTGGTGTCTAGTGGCGGAGATCGCTCCTCCGGGATGTTATCCCGGAGGAGCGATCTCCGTTTCTGAAGCCGGCCGGGGACCGCTCCAAGATGGCGCCGTCCCCGGCTCGACACTCGTTTACTTCCGGCTGCAGCAGCCTATCTCATGGATCTCTGCCGCATATCTATGCTGCAGAGATCTCAATGAGAGATCAAAGTGTATATACTAGAAGTCCCCCATGGGGGCTTCTAGTATATGTGTAAAAAAAAAAAATATATAGTGTTGTTGTCAATAAAAAGCCCCCTCCCCTAATAAAAGTCTGAATCACCCCCCTTTTCCCAGGTTATAAATAAAAGTAAACAAATAAATAAACAAACATGTTTGCTATCGCCGCGTGCGTAATCGCCCGAACTATTAATTAATCACATTCCTGATCTCGTACGGTGAACGGCGTAAGCGCTAAAAAATCCCAAAGTGCAAAATTGCGCATTTTTGGTCGCATCAAATCCAGAAAAATTGTAATAAAAAGCGATCAAAAATAAATAAAAGCGTTATAAGCCTGGGAATGGAGCGATTTTAAGTGACGTATATTTGTTGACAATGGTTTGAATTTTTTACAGGCCATCAGATACAATATAAGTTATACATGTTATATATCGTTTTAATCGTAACGACTTGAGGAACGTGCATAACAAGTCAATTTTACCCCAGGGCGAATGGCGTAAAAACACATTTCCCCCAAATAAACAAAATGCGTTTTTTTTTTTCAATTTCACCACACTTTTAATTTTTTTCTGGTTTCGCAGTGTACTTTATGCAAAAATTCAGCCTGTCATTGCAAAGTACAATTAGTGACGCAAAAAATAAGGGCTCATGTGGGTTTCTAGGTGTAAAAATGCAAGTGCTATGGCCTTTTAAGCACAAGGAGGGAAAAACGAAAACGCAAAAATCGAAATTGGCTCTGTCCTTAAGGGTTTAGTCCAAGTAACTCTTAAACCAAGGTACCACTGTATTTTTGTTTTTTGTATATATTGA
Source organism: Dendropsophus ebraccatus (assembly GCF_027789765.1). Taxonomy (NCBI): domain Eukaryota; kingdom Metazoa; phylum Chordata; class Amphibia; order Anura; family Hylidae; genus Dendropsophus; species Dendropsophus ebraccatus. The sequence goes on along the minus strand of NC_091457.1, from coordinate 111,773,042 downwards.
CTTACTGTGTCACACTGACTTCCTTCTTCCTTAGATGTAGAGCACTTTTTTTTTTTTTTTAAATATACGTATTTTATTTATTCATGTACATATCTATGTATGGTAACTCATAAAGACGTTAAAGGGCAGTTTATATGTATTTTTTTCATTTACTTATATAAACAATGATTTTATGAAATATTCTACCACATCTTGGCCCAAGTTTATCAATGGTGTGAAATATAGACTGGTGTAAACTGCCCACAGCAACCAATCTTAGCTACTCTTTCCTTTTACCAGAGCTGAAAGCTGAGCTGTGGTTGGTTGCTGTGGGCAGTTTATATTTTACACCCTTTTATTAATTCCCCCCCCCCCTTCCTTGTGTCTAGCCTTAAAGTGACACTGTCACCCCCATTATTCATTTTTCAATCTTTAAAGATGTGTGTAACCCGCAAATAGCTCTCTGCATACCTTTTCATATTTTTTTTTATCATGAGGCGGGTTGCTGAGAAATTATAACTTTGCTGAGTGTCTTCTAGCGCCACTGGGCGGGGCTTAGTCCCTGAAGCGCCACATAGCTCCGCCCAGTACATCGCCGTTGACCCCGCCCCCTTTGGCACGTCATATCTCCCGGCCGACGCTCACAGTCTTGAGTACTCCAGGACGTCGGTGACGTGCGCGTCCACATCCCCCTGCGTCCGTCAAGTTATGCGCAGGCGCAGAAGGTGACCACCGGGTCACCCACATCCTGCGGATTATACCAGCCCCTCGCCGTTCCGAACGCTCCTGAGCCCTCGCTGCGGCTGTGAATCTCCTCACAGCCAGCAGCGAGGTGCAGAGATAGTTTGCAGACGCACTGCGGCGTCCACCTTGCACTGCGCATGCGCCGAAAAGAACCTCCGCATCTCCGCGCCTCGCTGCTGGCTGTGAGGAGATTCACAGCCACAGCGAGGGCTCAGGAGCGTTCGGAACGGCGAGGGACTGTGCGGCTGGTATAATCCGCAGGATGTGGGTGACCCGTGCGCATCACTTGACGGACGCAGGGGGATGTGGACGCGCACGTCACCGACGTCCTGGAGTACTCAAGACTGTGAGCGTCGGCCGGGAGATATGACGTGCCAAAGGGGGCGGGGTCAACGGCGATGTACTGGGCGGGGCTATGTGGCGCTTCAGGGACTAAGCCCCGCCCAGTGGCGCTAGAAGACACTCAGCAAAGTTATAATTTCTCAGCAACCCGCCTCATGAAAAAAAAAAATACAAAAAGGTATGCAGAGAGCTATTTGCGGGTTACACACATCTTTAAAGATTGAAAAATGAATAATGGGGGTGACAGTGTCACTTTAAGGACCGTAGGGTTTACATGATTTCAGTTTAGAATATATCTTTCAGGGTATAGGGAGATTTAAGGTTAACCTTGGCAGCCACCGAAACAGTAGAACTCCCGCTACCCACTTGTTTATAATGTTTTGTCTGTGCCTGAAGCCTGATACATTGATGATGTTTATTGTGGGATTACCAAAGTCTGGAGCCCTTGTTGTGAAAGCATTGTGGTAGCACTGGAGATATTCAGTGTCAAGTGACACTTATAGTTATGCTTTTGTTTTCTTTCATGGATCACAAAGTTAAATGCTTAAAGTCAACTCAGACAATGTTCCTCCATGTGATAGCCTATGTAATCTATAACATATTTGCAAATCACTTTATTTATTAAAAATTACTCCTTACCCCAGAAAAACACCTTGGCCACTAGGTGTTTCTCCTCCCTGCAGTCTGCTCCCCACTGCCTGGTAGCGGAAATCTGTCTGTAGTGTCAGACAGGATGGAACCAGGAAGTAGGGGAGGGGCTTTGCATGTGCTATGTGCACACTATTTAAAAAATCTTTCCAACTTTCCCAGCTTTAGTGAGAAGAGCTTCCCTTAAAAAGGACCGGTCGCCCCTGTTCCGGGGCAGAGCCCGGCCAACCCCCGCTAGAGACCCTTATACTTACCCCGTGCACGAAGTTCCGCTCCTGGAAGCGCTCCATTCATTCTCTATGAGCGTCGGACTCATCTCTGATGCGCGCGCCGGGCTTCCGATGGTGATATCTCGGCAACGGGAGCAGGTCCAGGAGTGTGACTTCGTGCACGGGTTAAGTATAAGGGTCTCTAGCAGGGGATCGGCCGGGCTCTGCCCAGGCACAGGGGTTGACAGGTTCCCTTTAAAGGGGAACTCCGGATAAGAAAATCTTGTTTTCTATTGAAAGTACATTAAAAGTTATATAGATGTGTCTATACAATGTATTACCGTATCTGTGCGGTTCTGGCACGCTGGTAGCTGATAGAAATCCAGGAAGTGAAAAAAATGGCCCCTGTGCCAATTCACATTGTCTCCTGCTCCCACTGGTCTCCCACCTTAGGATACAAATCTTCCATGCCTCTGTCTCACATTGTGTGTGTTTGCTGAGGACCGGCTGATGATGCAGACAGGGGGCAGGGCGTGATCTCACAGTAGGCTTGGCTGGATCCCCCAATCCCCTGAGTGATTCACCATCTCTGAATGGCCAGAAGCAGGTTCTGCACTAATTTACTGATTGTGATGGATGGAGGACTGTGATGATCAGCTGAGGGAAAGCCTTGCATTTTGGGAACTGCTCAGCCAGGAAGGACAGAAACACAAAACAGAACCCCACCCCCCCTTAAACAAATGGATTTTTTGTAATTTCAAAACTAGGATAGACAGGTAAGTAACGCGTTATGCTTCTGCAGAAGTTTCATTTTTTTTAACCTCTACCTGGAGTTCTCCTTTAAGACAAATGTAAAGATGCAACACTCCTTGTCACTTGGAAAGGAAAACATTAAAATGGTTGTGTGGGATTGGATAAACTAAAACTGTACCTCTCTTGTCTATTGGCTGTTTTGCTTTGTAACTCTAGTCATTGGGTTACGCCCCATTACCAATCATAGCCCTTGAGAAAGAGGTGTTTTATTTTTGGGAGAACTCGGCTATCTTTTTCTTATACAACTTCTATTCTGGTAAAATTGAAAGTTGCATTTTTATTCTTTTGATTAATTGAAGGACCTTAAAAGTTCTGCACGTATATCTATTTTTTTTTATTAGGATGCATGTCATAGAGGGGGTCCCCTGTTTATACACGTATATGCAGCGCATACCCTTGAACCTAAAATCTGTCTACTGTGTGCTGTAGACCTAAAGGGAATCTGTCAGCTCTGTATCCTGATTAAGGCTGGGTTCACACTACGTATATTTCAGTCAGTATTGTGGTCCTCATTGCAACCAAAACCAGGAGTGGATTAAAAACACAGAAAGGCTCTGTTCACACAATGTTGAAATTGAGTGGATGGCCGCCATTTAATGGCAAATATTTGCTGTTATCTTAAAACAACGGCTGTTATATTGAAATAATGGCCGTTATTTACCGTTATATGGCGGCCATCCACTCAATTTCAACATTGTGTGAACAGATCCTTTTTGTTTTTAATCCACTCCTGGTTTTGGATGCAATATGAGGACCACAATACTGACTGAAATATACGTAGTGTGAACCCAGCCTAAAAGCTGCAGGCATGGGTACGACATCTGATTGAAGAGTTATAAAATCATGTGTTTCTTCTAAGCTAAGGAGTTGTAGAGGGGGTGCTGAACTTTTGCCTGAACGCTTCCCCCTTCCCTGCATGATTGACGTACAGTAGAAGGTTCAATGCTGGAAACCAAACCCTGTGCAACAGTTGTGCAGTGAGGGAGGAGGCATGCATGCTGCAGCTCAACTTGACCTATGTGGCTCTTGGACTTAGAATGAGAACTTGAGTTTAGAAGGTTGGAAACAGACATTAGCTAAGAGATGGGAACCCCATTTTATCTCCCGTCTGCTGTCTAACCATGATCTTGAACTGATTTTCTTTAAATGTAATCTGTTCCTGTCTGTTATCAACCATTTTGGGCTGGAGGGGGCTGACTGTAGGGTTATTCAGAAGGGTGAATAAGAAAAAGCCCAGAAAATTTCATGTCCCTGATAGTATTACTTTATATTGTATGCCTCTAGGATATGCAGCATAAACTGTAAGGTGGGCCCATAGTCGGGTCACTGCCTGTGCCAGACATCAGTACACAGCAGGAACTACACAGATAATGGCAGCCCTGCATTATCCGTGTAGGCTTTGTGCTTAAAACTGGTAAAGAACCAGTGGTTATGTTGTGGCCGTGATCTCACAGATCCTTCGACTCTTGCTACAGCACATGTGGATGGCGCAGGGGAACTGCTGAGGAACTACAGCAGATGTGGGAATTGTTCCTGTGCTTCCTCCTTCACCTCCAGTATCTCCTGAGCAGACAGCATAATTTATTACCAGGAAGCAACCCGTCCTGTTAGTTTCCACATGTAAGGACTCCCTATACTGGGGGCTTCTTACTCCGTTACTACAGATCTTGGGGCTGGGAATGAGAAAATTGTGATTTTGGCTTAAGAGGCTAGTCAGAGATGGTAATATTACTTGGGGGGGGGGGGGGGGGATTTAGAGTTGGGAGACAAGATCCAGCCAATCCTGTGACATCAGAGGATGATGTGTTGTCTGTGTAGAGCAGGGGTGGGGAACCTTTTCCATGTCGAGGGCCGGTCGGGCCTTAATAAAATCATTCGAGGGCCGCACTCAATGTTATACCGTGCGCGGCAGTTAGTAGCGGGGGTTTGCAGCACCCGAACAAGGCAAAGTATTGTTCCCCTAATGCCCCTGCTATTGTAGTTAACCCTCTGTGATGCCCCTTGTACCTGATTTGAATCCTTAGTGATGCCCCTGGTAGCCTAGTTAACCCCCCAGTCATGTCCCTGGTAGCCTAGTTAACCCCCCAGTCATGTCCCTGGTGGCCTAGTTAACCCCCCAGTCATGTCCCTGGTAGCCTAGTTAACTCCTCAGTCATGTCCCTGGTGGCCTAGTTAACCCCTCAGTCATGTCCCTGGTAGCCTAGTTAACTCCTCAGTCATGTCCCTGGTGGCCTAGTTAACCCCCCCAGTCATGTCCCTGGAAGCCTAGTTAACCCCTCAGTCACGTCCCTGGTAGCCTAGTTAACCCCCAGTGTCTGCCCCAAATGAAAAAAATAAACATCCCACTCACCTTTCCTCCGCTCCCACGCTGTCCAGGTCCTCTTCTCCCTCCTCTCTTCTGTGCCGGTCTTCTCCTGCAGGCGGCGTGCGATGAAATGACGTCATCGCGCGCGGCCCGCAGGAGTCAGAAGACGTGCGCCGCTCTGCGCCGCGCTGGTGAGGCAGGAGCCGGCATACAACACATCTTCCTGTGTCTGTGCCAGCTCCTGCCTCACCAGCGCGGCGCACGTCACAGGAGGGCAGGAGTCAGAAGATGTGCACCGCTCTGAGGGGAAGGAGCCGGCACTCACAGCATCCTCCTGGCAGCTGTCACAGACACAGGAGGATGCCGTGTGTGTCGGCTCCTTCTCCTCCAGAGCGGCGCATGTCACAGGGGAGCCGCGGGCCACATCCGGAGGTGTCAGGGGCCGGATGCGGCCCGCGGGCCGGAGGTTCCCCACCCCTGGTGTAGAGAGAGCGGAGCTGGGGACAAAATAGATAGATAGAGAGAGAGAGAGAGATAGATAGAGAGATTTTTTTTTTCTATTTTCCCTTTTCTGTCAGTGGTGAAGCACAGAAAAGTGACTTAAGCTAGTACTAGTAGTGATACATAGAAGATTGTCGGCAGAAAAAGACCACTGGGTCCATCTAGTCTGCCCTTTTAGTATTTTCTTTCTTATTATCTTAGGATAGATGTATGTTTATCCCAGGCATGTTTACATTTTGTTATTGTAGATTTACCAACCACCTCTGCTGGAAGTTTGTTCCAAGTATTTACTACTCTTTTAGTAAAATAATATTTTCTCACATTGCTTCTGATCTTTCCCCCAACTAACCTCTCACTGTGTCCTCTTGTTCTTGAGCTCAGTGTTTTTTTTTTTTTTAACTAAAAACACTCCCCTCTTGAACCTTGTTTAGTCCCTTGGCATACTTAAAGGTTTCAATCATGTCCCCCCTTTCCTTTCTTTCCTCCAGACTATACAGATTCAAATCCTTAAGTCCATAGAAACATAGAAGATAACACATAACACTTCTTAGTAAGTTCTATATCTTGGGCTGATATTTAAATAGAAATTTCTGATACTGGAGTACCCCTTAAAAGCACATCGAGGAACTCTACTTCTCAATATTGAATCTTATGTGTAACCTTCCTGCTGCCAGGCAGAGGTTATTCCTGCACAGTGTGAATAGATATGGATCAGTAAGCATTAATGAGCAAGAAGGGAACCACCAGTATTATAATCTTACTGGGGTGTTTCTATGTCCCTGCTGCCCCTTGTGGGGTCTTGCTGCCTCGCTCATTCCTTGTTTTGTTCTTATTGCCTGTAAGTAGTAAGAACAGGTTACGGAAGCCTCGCTTGATGCCTAGCTTTTGCTTGTGCCCTGCAGTGACAGTGACTGAGTGACAGCCGACAGTGTGCACTGTGCAGGAATGGCCAGGAAATGGGGCGTCACATTGCAATCTCCCATCTCCTGTGTTTCAAGCCTAGCAGAGGTGCTCCATCTGCAGTGCTGTTACCAGCCATAGACATGAGATCTTTACCAGCGTCTTATGTCTGACTGTACTTTTAGTCTGCAGTATTTCAAATACTGACGACGTGTACAGCCAGAACAGAAGCAGAAACCTGACATTTTAGATGGCCTTTATCTCATTTCTGTGTCCAGCTTTACTTTAAGGTTTGTTCCCACAACGGTCTTTGGTTGTTTTGTTTTTTTTGGTGCAACATGACGGCCATCCTAAAAAGATATAGTGGGAAGATACCCTAAAGGTGGTGTTTCATCAAATTTAAGGCATCTTCACAAGCTGCTGAAGCCACGGCCAGCTGCAAGATAATATTAGTATTGCACGGGACAAGTCAAATCACCAGAATAAACTATATAAACCTTAAACAAGTAAGGAATGCTTGGAGGATTTCAGCTCTGAAACCTGCAGTGCAGAATTGTGAATTTATAAGGCTAGGTTTACAAATCCTCTTTTTTTGGCTGTCTTTGTGGATGTCCATCGTTTTGAGGTCAAATAACGTCTGTTTCTAAAAAAATGTCTGAAATTTCAAAATAATGGATTTTGTTTGACCTAAAAATGACAGACCTCCACAAAGACGACCGATAAATGGCTAAAAACAGACATTTTGTGAACCTAGTGATATAAAGGAAAAGCCAGCTTACCCTCTTTCCTATTGCTTCCTAGCTCGGACTCTCACTCCAACAGGTGCCACGAGATACATCCAACAAAACTCTGAGTCCAGCTTCCAGCAAATAGTTGCAAAAGTAGGTTTATTAGAACCTTCGTCCCCGTACACACACTGCAGGTTGCTCCCAACAAGACGCCTACGCGTTTCAGCTGCGTAAAGCAGCCTTAATCATGGCTAGATTTCATGGGGCAATGCCGCTCTATATAGCTGCAGTGTGATGGTGTACGTCATCAGCCTGATGCGTCGCGGCACCGATGACGGTAACACACATCACCTGCAGACTAATGAACAAATCACCCGTGAAGTCAATAGACCGTGTTATTAATATCAAAAACATCATAAAAACAACACAAAGGTAACTGTTAGTTCTCACCATTGCTGCTACTAATACAATCATATAATTATATAGTTATATTGAGTGTAGCAAAAGCATCGGAGGATACACAATTGAATGCGGAGTAAAAAGCCGTGAATAGAGGGCAGTTCACATGAGATATGGAGGGCAGATCAAAATAACGCAAGGAAATAGAACTTTGGTGCAATAAGTGTCACTCAATAATATATGAGTAGTTCCTTTCTTAGATTCATGCCCTGTGGAAAGCATGTATCTAAGCGAAACATCCAGAAGGCTTCCTTATCCTTCAAAGTCTTCTGGATGTCTCCTCCTCTGATAGTGCTAACCACTCTTTCTATGGCAAAAACACGAAAGTGCTTTGTGGAGCCCTGGTGTACATCAATAAAGTGTCTAGATGCTCCTGATAGAGTTCTTCCTCCAGGTCGTTCGATATCATGTAAGTGTTCACATACACGCGTTTTCAATTTGCGTGTAGTGCAACCCACATAAAGTATGTTACACTGAATGCACTGAATAATATAAACTACGTTATAGCTATTGCAGTTCAAGAAAGACTTAATCCGATACTTTTGTTTACCAGAAGTGTCAGAGAAATCGCTACATGTGGTTACAAACATACACGTTTTGCATGGATGATGTCCACATTTGTGGAATCCAGTAGTGGATAGCCAGGTTAAATTCTGCTGTTTTTTCATTGCTGGCATTGAAGGAGAGAGTGCATCGCCAAGTGTTCTGGCTCTCCTGGACACAATGTTAATGCCCTGTGACAGTATTGTGTTCGTCAGGGGGTCTTGCCTTAAGATGGGTAGGTATAGATTAACAATCTTTTTTATCTGAGAGAATTGTGGGCTGAATCTAGTGACCATAGTTAGTTTTTGTATGTGGTTTGTGTGAGTATTTTTATTGTTTTGCAGTAGCTCATCCCTGTTTCTTATATCTACTCTCCTTTCTGCCCTTTCGACCATCCATTTTTTGTAGCCCCGTTGCATTAAGCGTTGTTTACATGTTTGTTTTTCTTTGAAATATGCCTGTTCTTGATTGCAGTTCCTTCTCATGCGCAACAATTCTCCAACTGGTATGGATTTAATAGTGTGTGGGGGATGACTGCTGTTGGCATGTAGGGTAGTGTTCCCTGAGATAGTTTTTCTATGATTGGCAGTATGTATGATATGTCCAGGTATGCCTTCTAATGTTAAATCCAAAAATGTGATGGTGTTTTGATGAATGTCAGCTGTGAATTGTAGGTTCCACGTGTTGGAATTGACATACTCCAAAAACAGGTCCAAGTCAGACATCTCTCCGCTCCATACGATGAGGAGGTCGTCGATGTACCTCCCATACCATCGTATGGAGCGGAGAAAGGGATTGGACACCGTGTAAATATACCTATCTTCCCAAAAGGACATAGTGAGGTTTGCGAGCGAGGGGGAATATTTAGCCCCCATCGATACTCCACTAATCTGTAAATAAAAATTACTGGAACAGAAAAAGAAATTGTGGGTCATCAAAAACCAAGTAACCATTTTTATGAAGGAAATGAGATCTGGATCATAACTGCTGTGTGTTTGCAAGTGAAAGCTTAATGCCTGCATAGCTACTTGGTGCGGAATGGATGTATACAGAGAAACAACATCCAGTCCCACCCATGTGAAATTAGACTCCCAAGAGAAATCATGAAATGATCTGAGCACGTCAGTGGTGTCTTTCAAGTACCCAGGGACTATTTGTACAAGTGGCTGTAGTAGTCCATCCAACCATGCGCACAACCTCTCGCAAAGGGATCGACATCCCGAGACGATCGGTCGCATGGGAGGAGGAACCACTCCCTTATGGGTTTTGGGTAAGCCATAGAGTATGGGAACAGTGGGATGTTGTGGACATAAGTATTCTGCTTCTCTCTCTGTCAAAGCATGTAAGGCTACACCTTCCCTAAGTAACTGTTGTAATTCTTGTGTGTACATGGTCGTAGGGTTGCCAGACAATCTGCGATACACTCTCTCATCCGATAGCAACACTGCAAGTTGTTCATCATACATGGTTTTGTCCATAACAACTATGACCCCCCCTTTGTCAGAGTTCTTAATAACAATGTTATCCATATTTGATAGATCCTCATATGCTTTTCTCTGATAGGGGGTAAGATTGGATGATGTTCTTGACTGTGACACTTGTTCCGATAGTTCTTTCAGATCTCTGAAAACGCACTGTTGGAATTGTTCCATGTGGTTTGTCCGTGATTGTAACGGATAATAGCATGGATTCGGTATCCTGAACTTCGGAATTTGTGATGTATCTGGATCTGATGTTGTTTCAAGTTCCTTTAGGCACTTCAGAGACAGTTGTTCATTGAACTGCAATTCTTTGTAGATGTTGTTTGGTACATATTTGATGGGTTGCTCCATATGGGTGTCCTCCTGGAAGAAATGCTTCCTCAAAGTGAGATCACGGACAAATTTATTTACGTCCTTTATGGTGGAGAACAGGTCAAAGCTTTGTGTGGGTGCAAAGCTCAGACCCAACGATAAAACCTCCACTTGGGTGTCCGTGAGCTCTTGAGAGGACATATTCATGACACTTAGCTTGGGTCTTTCAATTTCTTCCGTGTGTTCTGGCTGGGGGTTCCCTCTTGATTTATGATGTTTTCTGCCTCCCCTTTTGCGTTTGCGTTTTTTGAAGGCTTGGGCGGCTTGGACTTTTTGTAATAGGTGGCACCTGATGGAGCTGCAGTAGAGCTAGAGTCCGAGCCTGAGGGGTCATCGGTGGTGTCCACGTCAGTGGAACTGAAGGTGACCCTGCTTTTCTTATTTCTTTTTCCACCTTTTTTATTTTTTAAGATGGATCTGGGTGTAGCAAAAACCTGTTCCCACCTGCCCCATTCGTAGACTTGGTTTTGCCTATAGTCAAAGAGGTCCCGCTGGAATTTGTTTTTCTTCCATTTAGCAATACTATCTTCAAGAGCTTTTATGCGTTTATTTGTTTCTGCCAATAAATTATCATATTCAGTAAGTTCATGGAACACCTCTATAGATTTTTTTATTTGTTCCACCTCTTTTTTTATTTCGTCATGTTTATCTTTTTCATATTTAATAATGAGGCTCATAAGATCTAGTGAGCATCTAGTTAATAATGCATTCCATTCTTCCACGAATTTATCTGAGAATACAACAGTTGGTATTTTTTTCAAGCGTAACCCCCTTGGTATCATGGCTTTGGAGACATACGTCTGTAAGGTGGTGTAGTCCCACCAGACGCGTGTCTCATTTGCCAGCATTTTTTCCAATTTCTTTAGGGCTGCTTTAAAGTCCAACATTTGTAACTCAGAGCCCTCTTCGGCAGTTACAATCCCTTTCTCCGCTCCATACGATGGTATGGGAGGTACATCGACGACCTCCTCATCGCATGGAGCGGAGAGATGTCTGACTTGGACCTGTTTTTGGAGTATGTCAATTCCAACACGTGGAACCTACAATTCACAGCTGACATTCATCAAAACACCATCACATTTTTGGATTTAACATTAGAAGGCATACCTGGACATATCATACATACTGCCAATCATAGAAAAACTATCTCAGGGAACACTACCCTACATGCCAACAGCAGTCATCCCCCACACACTATTAAATCCATACCAGTTGGAGAATTGTTGCGCATGAGAAGGAACTGCAATCAAGAACAGGCATATTTCAAAGAAAAACAAACATGTAAACAACGCTTAATGCAACGGGGCTACAAAAAATGGATGGTCGAAAGGGCAGAAAGGAGAGTAGATATAAGAAACAGGGATGAGCTACTGCAAAACAATAAAAATACTCACACAAACCACATACAAAAACTAACTATGGTCACTAGATTCAGCCCACAATTCTCTCAGATAAAAAAGATTGTTAATCTATACCTACCCATCTTAAGGCAAGACCCCCTGACGAACACAATACTGTCACAGGGCATTAACATTGTGTCCAGGAGAGCCAGAACACTTGGCGATGCACTCTCTCCTTCAATGCCAGCAATGAAAAAACAGCAGAATTTAACCTGGCTATCCACTACTGGATTCCACAAATGTGGACATCATCCATGCAAAACGTGTATGTTTGTAACCACATGTAGCGATTTCTCTGACACTTCTGGTAAACAAAAGTATCGGATTAAGTCTTTCTTGAACTGCAATAGCTATAACGTAGTTTATATTATTCAGTGCATTCAGTGTAACATACTTTATGTGGGTTGCACTACACGCAAATTGAAAACGCGTGTATGTGAACACTTACATGATATCGAACGACCTGGAGGAAGAACTCTATCAGGAGCATCTAGACACTTTATTGATGTACACCAGGGCTCCACAAAGCACTTTCGTGTTTTTGCCATAGAAAGAGTGGTTAGCACTATCAGAGGAGGAGACATCCAGAGGACTTTGAAGGATAAGGAAGCTTTCTGGATGTTTCGCTTAGATACATGCTTTCCACAGGGCATGAATCTAAGAAAGGAACTACTCATATATTATTGAGTGACACTTATTGCACCAAAGTTCTATTTCCTTGCGTTATTTTGATCTGCCCTCCATATCTCATGTGAACTGCCCTCTATTCACGGCTTTTTACTCCGCATTCAATTGTGTATCCTCCGATGCTTTTGCTACACTCAATATAACTATATAATTATATGATTGTATTAGTAGCAGCAATGGTGAGAACTAACAGTTACCTTTGTGTTGTTTTTATGATGTTTTTGATATTAATAACACGGTCTATTGACTTCACGGGTGATTTGTTCATTAGTCTGCAGGTGATGTGTGTTACCGTCATCGGTGCCGCGACGCATCAGGCTGATGACGTACACCATCACACTGCAGCTATATAGAGCGGCATTGCCCCATGAAATCTAGCCATGATTAAGGCTGCTTTACGCAGCTGAAACGCATAGGCATCTTGTTGGGAGCAACCTGCAGTGTGTGTACGGGGACGAAGGTTCTAATAAACCTACTTTTGCAACTATTTGCTGGAAGCTGGACTCAGAGTTTTGTTGGATGTATTTTGTGAACCTAGCCTAATACTGCAGAACAGGGAGTGCAGCTCTGGAGTCAGAGCAGGCTATAACTGAGGATCAGTACATGATAAATAATATAATGCATGTGCACAGTGACATCACCAGAAGATTAGTGTGTACGGCTCCGGATTACAATACAAACCGAAATTTAGGATCCGTGCAGGAAAAGTCATGTATGTAAACCGTGACTTACTTTTATTTATTAAGATGGTGTCAGTTGTCAAACAGGCCCTTTAAGGATAATGTTAAGGTAATGATCGGAGAGTTATTGACTTCTCAATAAGTTGGTTGGTTTTCTCAAAACAATTTAAAGTAAAGATTTAATACTTATTTTATTTTTTAATCTCTTCTAGAACCTGGAAATATACAAGATGACAGCTGAGCAGTTCCACACTGCAGCAACTAATGCAGAGTACCGAGTGAAGTAAGTCACATGACGCAATTCATTGATATATTTTCCTAAAATAACATTTTTTCAGATTTTTGGTTGAAACCTTGAGTAACATTCTGTGATCATTGTATTGTCTAAAAGTCCCCACACACTTGATACTTCTGTCGGCTGAACCGGCCACACACATCAGAATAGATTGTATGGGGCTCTCCATCGACAGATGACAGGGGCGTTCCCTTAGAAATAAGCAACAGCCTGGCTGCAGGTCACCCCACCCATCCCCATCATCCTGTTAATGGGGAGAACGGGAGAGATAATTGTAAGCCGACAGTTATTGGAGGTATATGGCCACCTTTAGGGCTACTCCAACTATGGAATTGGAATTGCCCAAGTAAGTTTCCAGCCAAGCTCACGGTACCCCAGGTACCATGGGAAGGTGTTTAAGGAGTGCAGACCCCCCTTGTTTACTGCTTATTGGAAGAAGACCATACTTGTAGAAAATATGCCATAATGGATAGTTTCCTTAGGAAAATAATTATGCCCATAGATAATTATATGTCTGTAATAATTGACTGCTTCCTTGATTAAGAAACATGCATCATCCTTTTAATCAGTGATAACCCGCAGTATTTGAAGGCTCCCAGCTCCCCCCGTCTCTGGTATAGATGTGCACAATGCTTTCTAGTTGCGGCTCTTCTGCTCTTCAGGTGTTCTGCCTATTTAGAATAATGAAAGGATATTTGCAGTAACACGTTTAATTACTCTCCTGTGGTACTCTCCCGCAGTCGCCATCAAAGGTAATAAATGTAGAGGCCGGTGTCCAGGAATCTGATGCATTCAAACCCCTTCTTGTTTTCTTCTTTTCTATTCATAACCTTGAGTAATAATCATTATATGTGCAGGTTGCTTAACCTCTTAGGGACATATGACGTACCCGTACGTCATATGTCCCCAAGAGGTGTTCAGAGCGGGTCCGTGCGACGACCCCGCTCTGAACTACCACGGTCCTGGGTGCCGCATGTAGCCCGGGGCCGCGGCTATTAGCGGGCACGGTCCGATCGCCAGTAATCAGATGCAGCTGTCAAAGATGACAGCTGCATCCGATTACTGGATCCAGCACTTCCCTGGTGTCTAGTGGGGTGGATCGCTTCTCCGGGACGTTGTCCCAGAGGAGAGATCCACATATCTGTACCGGCCGGGTGTCAGCTCCAAAATGGCGCTGATCCCAGCTCGGCACTCGGATGCTTTCGGCTGCAGCAGCCGAAAGCATCCAAGTGCCGATCCCATTGATCTTTGCTGTATAACTATACAGCAAAGATCTCAATGAGAGATCAATGCACTCAGGCTACGTTCACACAGAGCAAAAGGGGCGGATTACGCAAGGAAATATTTCCGCCTGAAATCAACTGACGCTGAATTCCGAGCAGAATATAAGCAGAATGCAAGCAGAATCCCTGCGTATTCAGCTAGGAAAGTGTTCAGCTCGTAATCAGCTCTTGACAAATTCAGCGCGGAATACTCGAGGAATCCGCGCTGAATCCGCATGCATTCAGCGCTGAAATTCAGCGAGTATTTGGCGAGTAAACTAGACTATACCAGAATATATACTAGAATCCTCCTCCCCCCCTTTTTTCCCCATTTCCGCGCTGATTCAGCGCGTAATTTCCGCTTGTATTACGCTGGTATTCCGCGCTGAATACGCGCGTATTCCGCACTGAAACAGAAAATTAGAGCCCCATTGATTTGTATAGGCTTCCGCTAGCGAAAGAATGAACATGTTCATTCTTCTGGCGGAAAGCGGATTAGTTCAGTGCGGAAATTCCACTGTGTGAACTGCAGAGCAGAATTTCCATTCAACACAATGGAAATTAGCTCTGTACCTATTTTAACGGCTGAAATTTCAGCGCTGATTCAGCGCAGAAATTCAGCTGCTTTTGCTCTGTGTGAACGAGCCCTTATACTAGAAGTCCCCCGGGGGACTTCTATATAAGTGTAAAAAAAAAAGTGTTGTTATTAGTAAGAAGCCCCCTCCCCTACTAAAAGTCTGAATCACCCCCCTTTTCCCATGTTTTAAATAAACGTAAATAAATAAACAAACATGTTTGGTATCACCGTGTGTGTAATCGCCCAAACTATTAATCACATTCCTGATCTCGCACGGTAAACGGCGTAAGCGCAAAAAATCTTTGGTCGCATCAAATCCAGAAAAAATGTAATAAAAAGCGACCAAAAAGTCATATTTGTGCAATCAAGGTACCGATAGAAAGAACACATCATGGCGCAAAAAATGACACCTCACACTACCCCATTTTTTTGTTCAATTTCACCCCACTTTGAATTCTTTCCTGCTTTCGCAGTGTACTTTATGCAAAAATTCAGCCTGTCATTGCAAAGTACAATTAGTGATGCCAAAAATAAGGGCTCATGTTTGTCTCTAGGTGGAAAAATGCAAGTTCTATGGCCTTTTAAACACAAGGGGTTAAAGGCAGTTTGACTCTGAAGCATGTCCCATTTAGGGTGGGGCATATTAGCGTGAACAGAACAGACTTTTTGGGTGATCATCTGAACCATCATTTTACTTTTGGCAGCCACACAAAGATCAAGGACTACTCTTCACAGACTGCTCATCGAAGGGTGTGCCAAGCAGGGACCTCTACTGTCGTTCCTGTAAAAGTTTAAAACTTGGGCTGTCCTAATGAAACAAGTTTCTCACATGACCTGCCAAGCTGTTGGGCACAGTTATTGGTTTTAGGCGAAAGAAGTTAGAAGAGTAACTTGAAGCTTCTGAGTCACTTGGCAAAACCAATTTGTTACAGAGCTTCCGCCCAGTATGAACCTTTTTGTAATACTAGTGTTGTCCTTTGTGCCCTTTTGGGCTTCTTAAGGTGACAGGATTCAGATGTGATGACAGAATGCTTTACGATCATCGTATGTGTGGCCTCCCTCACCATCCAGTTGTTCAGGGAAATGCAGTGTGTGTCCATTGTAAACTCCCTGCACAGCCAGAAGACCAGGAGCAATGCTGTGCAGGGAAAAACTCTACACCAGAGGAGCATCCCCTTCATTATCTTATCCCATCCCACTAGTTGGACCCTTACCAGTCATAAAATGATGACATTTCCTAGCAATATTGCATCACTCTTTTGGATGGGAAAACTCTTTAAAGGGTATTGGTCAGCTCCTGGGCCCTACCTAAGATGCTGACAGTGTGCTGTAGCTGGCAGTACCCTAGTAAGCATGGTGACCTTTGGTGATTTTCCCTGCAGTGGTTTATGCACTCTTGTCTCCTACCGTACTGAAGAGGCAAAGAGGAGTTGTTCATGCCACACTCTGGCACACCTCTCCACTCCTTCCTCCTCCCTCCTCTTCATGAATAATCAATGCTGCCCAGCCTCCTACTCGCTTAGCTGTCAGACAGTTTCTCTGATTGCAGATCAGTACACTGTAGGTAGGTTATGTCTAAAAGAAACAGCGTAGGGGCTGTGGTCTAGGGGTAAGTCACCTGTCTAGTGACCTGCCAGCAGTTTGATCTCTGGTTCAAATCTGGTTCTTTTCATTATTGCATCATTGTTTAAGAGGATGTACCACCAGGTACATCCTCTTTAATCTGAACCCACGAATCGAACGGCGTCGTCACGGGGAAGCCGGTGCTGCGGTCCGTTTTTTGGACCGCGCCCCGGTTACCATGCGGCGCCGTTCTATGTACCAGAAGCGGCCGGTGCTCAAGCACTGGAGGCCGGCCGGCCTGTCCCCAGTGGGAGGGGATTCCCTCCCCTGTATGACGCGGCTCCCTTAGAATGAATAGAGCCGCGTCATACAGGGTAGGGAATTCCCTCCCTCTGGGGACGGCCCGGCTGGCCTCCAGTGCTTGAGCACCGGCCGGTTCTGGTGCATAGAATGGCGCCGTGCACGGGAACCGGGCCGCGGTCCGAAAAACGGACCGCAACGCTGTTCGATCCATGGGTTCAGATTAAAGAGGATGTACCTGGTGGTACATACTGTTTAAGGCTATGTTCACACACAGTATTTTTGCTCAGTATTTTTGTCAGTATTTTGCAACCATAACCAGTAGTGGATTGAAATCGCAGAGAGGCTATGTTCAAATGCTGTTGAAATTGAGTGGATGGCCGCCACTTAATGGCGAATAATTACTGTTATTTTAAAACAACTGATATTTGCCATTAAATGATGGCCATCCGCTCAATTTCAACAGTGTTTCTATATCCTTTCTATGTTTTTAATCCACTGCTGGTTTTGGTTGCAAAATACTGACCAAAATACTAAACAAAAATACTGTGTGTGTGAACATAGCTTTAAAAATGATACCATAATGAGAATACATAAATAATAATAAATACCTCTATTTCATTTCCATCAGGGGATTTGAACCAGAGAATGAACTGCTGTCAGGTCTCTAGACAGGTGAGTTACCCCTAGACCACAGTTCCAACACATTTGGGCTGAGAGATTCAACTATATCTGAGTGTTTCTTTCAGACATAACCTGCCTACAGAGGACTGATCTGCAATCAGAGACACTGACTGACAGCTGAGCGAGCAGGAGGTCGGGCAGCATTGATTATTCATGAGGAAGAGGGAGGAGGAAGGAGTGGAGAGGTGTGCTTGAGTGTGGCACGAACAACTCCTCTTTGCCTCTTCAGTACAGTAGGAGACGTGATATTGTGCATAATCCACTGAACGAAAAATTACCAAAAGGCACCATGCTCACTAAGGGTCTTCCAGCTACAGCACACTCTCAGCACTTTAGGTAGGACCTGGGCGCTGACAGATTCCCTTTAATAGTATGATGATTGATAAATATGGCAGCCACCTCTCACCTTTACCTTTATGGCCTTTGAGCTCCTTTGGTCTCATACTTTTCTGCCTTGTGTGGTTCTTTCAGAACAAATAGAGAATCATGGGATGGTTTGATAAATGAAAGGCTTGCCGTCACAAAATTTAAGGTTTTGGGTTTTGGGTGTATTACAGAAGCAAGATGCATTGTATTGTACTGCATCTCAGCTTAGTTGTCAGTAATGGCATCAAATCTCTTTTTCATGTTTTATTGTAATGTAATATATACCAGTGAGATTGTATCTGCCAGTACTGGGATTATGTATATTTAATCCTCTTGCATTCTTGAGTGTTTTTACATTCTCCTCAGTTACAGAAGAGCCATTACTGTAGTTATGAAATGCAGATTGTTGTGTTTCTATGCAGGGACCTTTCACATTCGCTTAAGAAGCCTTGACCCCAGCCAAGAGCTTGATCATGAAAAGGCCCATAGATAAGTAAAAGGCACCTAGTAAATATTCAGTTGACCTCAACATAAAACCTTTTCCAATTGAGACCCCCTGCTTTTAAGACAGGACCTGCTCCTTCAACGGATTAATCCTTGTGCGCCCACCGGTTTGTACGACCCCATCACACCCCCAGTACCACCGCATTGCACAAAATAGTGTCAGGAGAGGAGGTTGCCAAGCAACTAAGTTACACCACAATAGTCATAGAAGCAAATGAAATGGTGGTTTATGGACTGCTGCCCCGCTAGTGGTTAATTGTTTCTTAACCCTTGTGCGGCAGCGCACGACAAGGGAGGCTCGAAAGTCATTTGAAAGAATGAGTGGAATATGTCTTTGAGATCGCGATCCTTAGTTTAGAGCCCACATCTCCCAGTGGTCAGGTCGGAGGAGGTTCTTGTTGCTAGGCTGCTTCCTGACGTTTTCTTTTTCTTCCCACTTCTGAGACTAAAAGCTTCCATGAAATGGCCAGAAAACTCAATTGTGTTTTCTCCTAGGCTATATACCTGCCTGCATTGTGTTGATATATGTACTAGATGTTACCTATTCAGTATAAAATATGTCTATAATTCCTCACTGCCTCTATAGATGACCTTTTGGCTAAACAGGCTTAATTCACAAAAATAAAAACTTGGTATAAAAATGTACTTTCCTAACAACTACTGCCCCCATGAATCCCTCTTCATAGTCCCAGATGAGAATAAAATGGATGCTGGTGAGCAGGTGCTGGTGAGTGATAGTTATTAGGTGTGACAACAGAGAACATACAGTTGCAGCAACACACTGCATCACATGTCCCTCTGGTGTGCAGGAATATTGTGTGATTCTGGCGAGTTGTTTTGCACTGCATTGGGGTTAATTGTTGGAACTGCTGAAGGTAATATAGGTGCTGCATGGCGGTATATGGTGCTCCAGAGGAGCAGGTATTCTTAGGTTAGGCACTGGCATCACCATGGATTTATTAGGGAGTAGAAAGTTTGAGAAACCCTGACCTAGAGGTGTGCACTAAGGCAGAAACACTTAAAGGGAACCAATCACCTCAAAAACGCATATATAGCTTTTTAAGTGCGAGCCGGAGTTCGAGGCTATTCTGCACAGGCGCAGTACAGCCTGAATGGGAGCGGCTGTACTGCGCATGCGCGGCGGCTTAAGAACATAGCTGCGCCGACGTTGTGCACGGCGCGCTCCCGAGTGACGTCGGAGCTACTGGGTGATTTGAATCACGCCCAGAGGGGCGTGATTACCGCCGAAGAACGCCCAGGGGACCCGGACTGACTGTGACTACCATCTAGCTGAACACCGCCCAGGTGACTACCTGAGGTAATTTGCATACCGGGCGCCAGTTTTATAAAGTTACTTTATGGATTACACGGGGGAGGCAGGGAGTATATAGAAACATGTATGGAAAGTGTGCTGTGTGCTCTAACAGCACATTTAAAAAGCTATATATGCGTTTTTGAGGTGATTGGTTCCCTTTAAAGGAGTATTCAGGCATCAGGTAAAAAATAAACATTTTGCAGAAGCATATAGCATTGCTTACTTGTCTGCCCTAGTTCTGGTCTTACAAAAA